>NC_056728.1:1359754147-1359762751 GCF_019279795.1 Protopterus annectens
CATTTATTTAGTATCTCTGTGGCTCCACTTACCTGAACGTCATGCTGCTTGGTTAAGCACTACCGTTTGTATAAGTATTAGTTTGACCGTGTCATTGGGTGACCTGGTAAGAGCCTTAAAGTAGCTGGCTTTAGATATTCTAGTGGCAGTAAATCTACCTTATAATCTGGGTGGAGGTGGCAGAACAGGTAAGCTGTGCCAGCCTTTCAAGGTGTGTGTGTTTATGTGAAAATCAAATCTCAAAGAGCGAGAGAGAGAGAGAGAGTGTGTGTGTGTGTGTGTGTGTGTGTGTGTGTGTGTGTGTGTGTGTGTGTGTGTGTGTGTGAGAGACAGCTACTTTTAACATGGAGACTGACAGCACTGATTTCACACCAAAGATGGAAGAGGACTTGACTTGGGAACACCCAGCTAAGGTCTCAGCTTTATAGTGATCAGTGGGGAGTCTTATTTGGTGCCTGGAGTGAAAGTCCAACCCCAGGACTGGAGTGTGAATTCCCTGTGAGCTCTTAAGGGAAATTGTACTTGGTGCAGAGATCTGCATCTAAAAATACTGTGCATGTCTATTTTTCTCACTGTGAATGTTCCCCACCAGTGTCAGTGGTAAGGAATGATGCTCTTTGATCACTGCCCCATGGAAGGGATGTTATATTTTGGTGAGCATCGATGTTGATATTAATTGAACTTCTGTAGCCTGTAAGCAGTTGTCACTGAAGGTGCGTGTACTCTCAGCAGCCACAAGGTAAATATACAGTTTCACTTTTCACAACAGTTTTGTATATTTATTTTTATTAGTTTAGTTTAGTCAAGGAAAGCAGGCAAAGATGTCAGCAGAGGATCATGGCAAGCTGACATTGAACTAGTTGGCTAAGGTGTGCAAATCCAATGGACTGGAGCATGCCAATCTTACTAAAGAAGTTGCAGCTTCAGCACAGACCAGCAACCAGCCAGACATGATTGTTTAAATTATGACAAGGTTAAGCAATGTTTATTGGAATGTTTTAAGTTAACACCTGATGCTTACAGAAAAAAAACTTCTTGAGCATAGACGTAGGGGAGGTGAAAGTGCATGTGATTATATTGCTGAGCTAAACATTTATTTCTTAGGTGGGTGGGTGGGTGTCAGGCCACCACTTTTGAAAGGCTGACAGCCATTTTAGTGAAGGGACAAAGCCTTAGCACTTTGCCTGAGGGCATGAGAATCTGGTTGGCAGACTGGGAGTATAAATCTGAAGACGAGCTAGGGATAAAGAGGATCTCTACTTGGCAAGCAGAGCACCACTGCACAAGAATGGGATACCCAGTGGTGCACATGGTTATAAGGGAACCCATGGTGGGCAGTTTTAACCACCCAAACAAAGTTCACCATTAAGAGGGGAAGCTTCTAGTTCAGGCACATGGCCAGGATCAGGGGTAGATGTTTTAAATATAACCAGAGGGGGCATATAGCATACAAATGTCCACTGAAGCAACACTGCAAACAAAAGGTGGAGGTACCAGCAAGTGGGAATAACAGCATGCCAGTGGTAAGTTGTCTGGAGACAACAGGGGTACCAAACTATCACTGGAGTTTGTATCCTATCTTAGTGGATGGAAAACAGGCCGCTGCCAAGAGAGACGCAGCCTCTGACATAACCATTGTGAAACCTGCAGTGGTTAAAGAGGAGCAATACTTGCTTGGGCAGTACACTCCAGTCAGAGATTTAGGAGAGACCCCATTCCAAATAACTTTGGTCAGGGTTCACCTTGACTGGGAGAGTGAAAAAGGACACAAGTGAGTAGGTGTGTTTGAGGATATCCCTGCAGATGTCCTGATAGGGAATGATTTTGATAATGCAGTACCCTCTGTGCATGCTGTTACATGCAATCAGGCTTGGAGACTGGCATGTGGGTCTGGTAGCCTGGGGGAGACTCAGACAGACTCCAAACCTGACACTGGGGCTAGTGATGTGGTTATTTCAGGGAAGGAGCTACCCTGTAGCAGTGGGTCTGAAGGTGAGCCACAGCTACTGATAGGTACTGATGTTTCCTTGGACAGACTGGCTGCAAGGGCAGAGGTGAGTGGTAGTTCCCAGGATGAGAATGAGGCTTGCTGTCAGAAGACACCAGACTTCCTGTGAAAGGGGAACTGGGAAGTGTCACAAAGGTAAAATTCAGACAGGCTCCACTCTCGGACCCTATCTTACGAGGCTTGAGGGAGGTAGGTAAGAAGTCACCCTATTCTCAAGGAAAAGGGGAGTCTTTATGTTGGAACAATGGGTTACTGTGTAGAGAGTGGCGCCCTGAGGGAGGATTAAAGGGTGAAGTAATACAGCAGTTGGTAGCACCCAGAGCCTACTACTGAGCATTTCCAGCCATAGCCCATGATTTCCCTTTTGCAGGTCATATGGACATAAAGCATACCAACAGATGTATTTTGCAGAACCTTTATTGGACTGGGATTGGAAGTGATGTAACAGGGTATTGCAGGACCCTATGAGTAGGGGCAAAAAGTAGGCAAGGCAGGAGACAAGGTCAAAGCTCCTTTGATGTCTTTGCCAATGATTGAGGAGCCATTTCATAGTGTAGGTATGGATATTTTGGGCACTCTGAGTACACTAAGTTCCACAGGGAAGAAATATATCCTATTGGTAGTAGATTATGCTACTAGATACCCTGAGGTGGTGGCTCTGTCCTCCATAGAGGCAGAGAAGGAGACAAATTCTTTGCTAGAGACTTTCAGCAGAGTAGAGTTCCTGAGCGAAAAACTGACTAACAGAGGTCCCAGTTTCATATCAGACCTGCTGGATTATATGTGGATCTCTATGCTACACTTAAAGAAATCCCAATCCCTCAGAGCCACACACTCCAGGGATCTAAACCTTGTCATCACAATAAACAAAACATGCTGGAGGGATAGGTTCCTGACCCACAGACTTCCCAGACTGTGGAATAGACTGCCCATACATGTCAAGCAGAGTGCCTCTTTGGCCCTCTTCAAAAGGAACCTTGATGACTGGATGGGAGAAAGGAAATTCACCCCGGGGATCACGTCAGTTGCCCTGCTAGACAGGGGTCCAGGGAAGTAAATAGTGTGGGAAGAAATAGCCAGGGAATTGTTATGGCTAAGCTTGTATAGGCCCTAGGGCTGATAGCCTAGTACCAACCTATGAACCTATGAACCTATGGATTGTCTGTGGGAATGCTGTGGGGTGAAGCATCTAAAGACTACCCCATACCACCCCCAGACTAAAGACTAATGGTCTTGTGGACAGGTTAAACTCTACTGAAGACCATGCCTAGGGCATTTACAGACCAGTTTAAGAGAAAGTGAAACACATATTTTCCCCATTTGTTGTTTGCATACAGAGAGGTTCCCAGGAATCCACAGGTTTTTCACCCTTTGAGTTGCTGTATGGGCATGCGGTGATGGAGCTCTTGGATTTGATTTGTGATGAGTGTTTAGGTGAGTGTGAATCCCACAAGGAGTCTGTTGTGGCATATGTCCTAAATATCAAGACAAGGCTTAGAGAGCTAATGAGCTTGGCCCAGGAGAACCTGGCAGGAGTCCAACAGCAGAACAAGGTCTGGTATAATAGGAATGCTCTAGGGACAGCAGATTATGGTGCTCATTCCTGTCAGACACAATAGGCTGCAGGCAGCTTGGTAAAGACCCTTCAAAGTGGTCAGGAAGATCAGTGATGTTAACTACATGTTAGAACTGCTAAGCAGGAGGCAGGGGCAAACATCTGTACCATGTTAACATGATGAAGCCTTACCATGTTAGGAAGGGCCTTATGCTGAGTATTTGCAGTGGATGGCAGGAGGAGTTTGAGGTGGATATCTTGACTGATCTCTTCAGTGAGGCTCAGACTGACACCTCAGTGGAAGGGGCAGCAATGTCCCAGTGGCTATACCCTACTCAGGTTTGAGAAATCTGAGGAGTGTTACAGGTGTCTGGGGACATGTTCACTGGGAAACCTGAGTGCACTTACCTGGTGCAACACCTTGTGGATAGAGGACCTCAAAGACCTATAAAGCAGTCCCCTTACAGTGTGCCTGAGCCAGTCAGACAGACTCTGTGGGAGGAGATACAGTAAATGTTGGAAATGGGAGTAATCCAGAAGTCCAGCAGTCCCTGGGCCTCCCCAGTTACTCTGGTACCAAAGAAGGATGGCAGCACCAGTTTCTGTGTGGACTAAAGAACATGAAACAGTCACAGAGTTTGATGCTTACCCAATGCCAAGGGCAGATGAAGCCTTAGAGCAGTTGGGTGGGACTAAGTATATGATCACTACTGATCTGACCAAGGGCTACTGGCAGGTGACCCTGACTCCCACCGCTAGAGAGAAGTCAGCCTTTATGACTCCTTTCAGACTATATGAGTTCACAAAGATGCCCTTTAGGATGAAAAATACTCCAGTGACCTTTCAGAGACTGGTAGATCATATCCTAGCAGGAGCAGGAGATTATGCCCTTACTTACCTAGATAATATTGCCATTTACAGCCATTCCTGGCAAGAGCACCTTCAGCATGTCAGGGAGGTACTGGGCAGACTGTAAAGGGCAGGGTTGACCATTAAGCCCAGTCGGTGTCAGGTGGGTATGGCAGAAGTCTCCACCACGGGACATAGAGTGGGGAGTAGTAAGATCAGGCCAGAAACTGCCAAAGTGGTAGCTATTCAGGCATGGCCTGCTCCTGTTGCCAAAAAGTATGTGAGGGCATTCTTGGAGACAGTGGGGTACTATAGAAAGTTTGTTCCCCAATTATAGTACAATAGGTGTTCCCCTCACAGACCTGATGAGGAAAAACAGGCCAGATAAAGCTGTGTGGACCCCAGTCTGTGAGCAGACATTCCAAAAGCTTAAAGGGGCTTTGGGAGGGCTCCCTGTGATAGCCAGTCAAGATTACAGCAAATAATTTGTTGTGCAGATGGATGCTTCAAAAACCATGAGGTGGGAGCTATACTCAGCAAGGTTTTCTCAGAGAGAGAAGAGCACCTAGTTGTATATCTCTGGTGTAGACTCCAACCCAGGGAGGAATATTATGCAGCTGTAGAGAAAGATGTCTAGCTATAGCATGGGTACTGCAAAAATATCAGCCCTATCTGTATGGAAAGAAATTCCCTGGGGTTACAAACCACAATCCCTTAGCATGGCTACATTGAGTTATCCAGCAAAATGGCAAGTTATTAAGGTGAAGCCTAAGGTTGCAGGCATATGACATGACAGTGGAGCACTGTAGTAGGGTCACCAATGCCAATGCAGATGGGGTCTCAAGAAAGGGTATGGTTTAATGTGTTCTTAGACAGGCTCATTTCTCCCAATCAATGTTTCTCCAGGGGTCACTTGCAAAACTAGCCTGAGTCTTCAAAGTGGGGGTTGAGATGTGATGATGTGAAGTAGTGCCAGGTGTGCCAGGGAGAGGAGGGCAGTGCATGTGTAACATATGCCAGCAGAGTTAACTGAAGTTTTGTAAATAATTATATGTCATTTGAATATCAAACTGATTTGTGCAGTTGCTTGAGTTAAAACTGTATTTGTAAATTTGCTTGTGTTACAAATGTATCAACAGTGGGTCTTGCTGGACAGAAAAGAAATAGACATTTATGTCAGCCTGTATTTTTGCAATTGATGAAATGTATATACTTTAACAGCGGATACTGGAAGGGAAGGGGGTTAATCTCAGTCCAGCTAAACTTAAGAAAAGTAGCATGAAATTAAATGACTTGGTTTAGGCCATAAAGATTTTATCTCACAGGTCTGAATGATGCCAGAGAATAGCTTCTTAGTTTCCAAAAGAAGGGTGGAAGTGTTGGAATTGTTTTACAGTTTTCAGATGCTGTAATAAACCTTAGCTAAAGTTCTATGTGTGTATTGTGACACATCAGTGCCAGATCCTGGATCAGTTTCTAGTGAGGGGGTAGTTTGGGAACCACAGAGTCAGATGACCAGATGGAATGTCATTCTGTAGGCAGCACTGAAACTGTATTTGAATACTAATGACAGATGTGAGGTATGCACTATGTCTTTGGGACCTGACAAGACACTTATCCACTTTCATCCTGCCCTGCTTTAGTAAGTAACTATGGAAAAGTAATTCTTGAGTCCAAACAATGTGGTGAGATTAGTTTTTTTTCTGTATCTGTCTCAGTTGTTCCATCTGTTTTGCTTTTTATATTTCATGTTATTGAAACTTTGGTCTTTATTGTAAATAGATATTCAGTATTTTCATTGTTTTATTATTTAATATTAAATGTATCTAAACCTTTCATTGTGGCTGGTCTTTTAGAAAATATTAAACCTTTGAGAGTACTTGCATTTATTTAGTGTGGCTCCACTTGCCTGAATGTCTTGCTGCTTGGTTAAGCACTATAAGTATTAGTTTCACTAAGTGTAATTGGGTACCCTGCTAAGAGCCTTAAAGTAGCTGGCAGGTGTTCTGGTGGCAGTAAATCTAACTAATCTGGGTGGAGGTGGCAGAGAAGGTAAGCTGTGCCAGCCTTTCCCAGGTGTGTGTGTGTGTGTGTGTAAATCAAGTTTCAAAGAGTGTGTGTGACAGTTACTTTGAACAGAGACACTGAGAGCACTAATTTCAGAGAGAGGACGGTGGAAGACTTGGCTTGGAACACCTGGTTAAGAGCTCTGCTCTATAGTGGTCAATGGGGAGTCTTATCTGGGGACTGGAGTGTGCATTCCCTATGTGCTTTTAAGGGAAATTGCACTTTGTGTTGAGATCTGCATCTGAAAATACTTTGTGTGTCCACTTTTCTCACCGTGTATTTTCCCCACTGGTGTTAGTGGTGAGAACTGAGGCTCCTTGATTAATGCCCCCAAGGAGGGATATCACAGTGTGCATCTGTGTGCGTGTGTGTGTGACTGTGTATCAAGAAAGGTTTAACTGTGCCTGCATGGATGTATGTGTGGGTGGTGACCCTAAGAGTATAGTGAAGGCATGTGTGTGTTTTTGTGTGTGTGTGTGTGTGTGTGTGTGTGTGTGTGTGTGTGTGTGTGTGTGTGTGTGTATATATATATATATATATATATATATATATATATATATATATGTATATACCTGTGCCTGAATGTGCTTGTGGGCACATATGTGTGCATGGGCTGGTAGAGTGAATACTACTGTGAGCAGCTGTGAGAGGACTGTGTTCAAACTAGAGACCTGTAAATTAGTATTACATTGTCTCTGAACTGAAGATTTTTTCTGTTGTGCTAATTGAGAAAATCATATTAGGCATTTAGTGCGGGCAGAGAGAATCTCTCTGAATCCTAAGGAAAGTTGATGCATGACATAAAAGAGGAAAACAAAGACATAGGATCATAGCATCATCAGAAGTCGCATCACTGAATTGAAATGCTTTTGTAGAAACTAAGGGCAATATCTTTTAGAAACAGAGGTGATTCCATAAAATATAGTCATACTATGCCAAAAAATATATTTATCAGTCTTCATTCTGCATTCTACATGTTAATTTGTTCAGATACATTTGGAATTTCTACTGCATTTTCCAGCATTTGATCTGGCTCAAACTGCAGCTTTTTTGAGATAATCCTACCAGAAATATGTATAACTATTCTATCCCATATCTGCTCATACTTTCTATTACTAAAATGACAGCATTAAGCAAGCTTATAAATCTCTGGCACAACTGCCTCTACACCCTCAACTAATGTTGAACTCATCTGTGGAGGAATGACTACTTATGGATCACCTTAAAATTTGGAAAAAGGTTCTTATCCACTGTAGTTATTGTCAAATCACAGTAGATGGTTTGCCTTATCACTTGAAGTGAAATCACTGCAAACTGATTTTAATCTTTCTACATGACAAATATCAGGGAATTTACCTACACTTAACCATCATGCATGTCCAAATTAGACTTTTTATAGTATGCAAACCTCTTTTTTCAGCTAGGTCATAAAAATGGCTGGGAGAAATTGAGGGACTTTGGTGTGAATAATTATCACACGAGCATGTGAGTGCAGTCTTTCCAAGTTCTGCTGAATGTGGAGAAATTCCACTTTCACTGTGATGCAACCACCACAGAGATAATATATTATATAAGGGAAAGAGGTGGTATAGCCCCATGTACAGCTGAGAGTTATAGTGTACTCTTCCTCCTCCACAAAGAAAACACTAAGTTCCAATTCAGTTTCAGATTCCACTTTTCCAATTCCAGTCACTGCTGACATTCAAGTGGCAATCAGAGTACACGATAGAGTAGAATGCCTCAACAGTGTGATCCATATATTCACATTGCTATTCTAAAAATTTCAATCTTTTTTGCTTCTTTTGATAACATCATGACTTGTTACATATACTTCTGCCTTTTGTTCAAATAAAATTGTAGTTCAAACTCTGAACAAGTCACTTAATCAGGCAGTCTCTCACACACTGAGTCTGAAAAACATCCCAGTGGTCAGTGCTATACCAAAGTTACACAAACATGGACACACACACACACACACACACACACACACACACACACACACACACACACACACACACACACACACATATATATCTATATGGATTCACTTTATAATCTCGAAATACTGAAATATCGAATTTCAGTATCTTGAGACTAAAAAGCCGAAAAATCAAAAACCCAAAAC
>NC_056728.1:1360092224-1360172224 GCF_019279795.1 Protopterus annectens
AAATCACAGACACTCAGGTTAAAACAGCCCTCTCCAAAGCCAAAAACACAGCATCAATGGGACTGGGCGGTGTCCCAGGCTGCATCCTACACGTGCTCAAAGACGAACTAACCTCTCACCTAGATGCACTGTTCAAACTCAGCCTCTGCACAGGCTACATACCCATAGAGTGGCGCACAGCAATGGTTATTCCACTCTACAAAGGTGGAGCCACAACAGACCCTGGGAACTATCGCCCTATAAGCCTGACTAGCTTGGCCTGCAAGGCTATGGAGTGCATCATCATGGGAACTCATTGACAGAGACATTGGGAACCTCCAAACACTGGACCCTACCCAGTATGGCTTTGTTAAGGGGCAGATCATATCTCCTAAACCTGGCGGACTTCTTTGAGACAGTTACCAAGGATATAGATGAGGGAAAGGTGATACATACAGCCTACCTAGACCTCGCTAAGGCCTTCAACACCATTCCCCATTCTGGTATTATAGACAAGCTCACCAGCCTGAACATAAACCCCTACATCACAAGATGGGTTGCCAACAGGCTCATGGACAGAACCCACATGGTGAGAGTTGTGGGAGCTAGGTCCGACTCTAAACAGGTTATGAGTGGTGTTCCCCAGGGCTCGGTCCTAGGACCCCTCCTGTTCGACATATACTTATCAGAGGTACAGGCAAGCACAGGAGGACTATGGCTGAACAAGTTCGCAGACAACTGCAAACTAGGGGCTATAATTGACTCTCCAGCTGACACAGACATCGTCCAAAAGGGTCTCACTGAGACAGATGTCTTGTGTCAAAATCATGGCCTCAAACTGAATGCCAAAAAGTGCATAGTCATCCCCTTTGGAAAAAACAAAGTACCCACAAACTACCACATAGGTGGTAGTCCCCTAAATACGGAAGATGTAATAAGGGATCTGGGGACCCAAGTAGATAGTAATCTCACCTTTGATAATCACATTGTCAAAGTGGTTAGAAAATCCTTCTATGTGGCCCAGCTAATCACAAAAGGGTTCACATCCAGATCAAAAGAGGTCATTGTGCCCTTGTACTCATCACTCATCAGACCCATCATAGGGTACAAAGCCCCATTTGGGATGTACCTTACAAGACACCTGCAACAGCTGGAAAGACCACAGAAGTACCTCACCAAGAGGATCACTGATCTCAAACAGATGACCTATGCAGCTCGACTGAAGAAACTCCAGTTGTACTCGGTTGCATACTGCCTACTTAGAGGTGATCCCTGCCTGACATACAAGGGCATGTCCAACCCAGAATTGATGCACATGATCCACCTAAAGAAAACCTTATCCCCTTGAGCCACACGCTCTAGGGATCTAAACCTCACCACAACAAGAAATAGGACGTGCTGGAGGGTTAGATTCTTATCCCAGAGACTTCCTATGCTTTGGAACAAGATCCCAATCTACATTAGGCAGAGCTCCTCGCCAACACTCTTCAGAAGAATCCTTGACGAGTGGATGGGAAACAGAAAGTTTACCTCGGGGATCACTTTAGTGACTCTGCTGGACAGAGGCACAGGGAACTAATCTAAGGGCGCGGCGAAAGCCAACACATTCTGGCTAGGCTTATAAATGCCTTCGGGCAGATAGCCTAGTACCAATCTATGAACCAATGAACCTATTGTATAGCTGTGCATGTGGAGCCTATTTGTGTGGCACTGGCACAGCACATAGTATAATTATTATATAGCTGTGCATGTGGAGCCCATTTGTATGGCACTGACACAGCACATAGTATAAATTACATTATTGTATAGTCATGCATGTGGAGCTCATTTGTGTGGCATTGGCACAGCACATAGTATAAATGACATTATTGTATAGCTGTGCATGTGGAGCCCATTTGTGTGGCACTGGCACAGCACATAGTATAATTATTGTATAGCTGTGCATGTGGAGCCCATTTGTGTGGCACTGACACAGCACATAGTATAAATGACATTATTGTTTAGTTATGCATGTGGAGCCCATTTGTGTTTTACTGATACAGCACATAGTATTAATGTCATTATTGTATAGTCGTGCATGTGGAGCTCATTTGTGTGGCATGGACACAGCACAGAGTATAGATGATATTATTGCATTGCTGTGCATGTGGAGTTCATTTGTGTGGCACTGGCACAGCACAGAGTATAGATGACATTACTGTATAGTTGCACATGTGGAGCTCATTTATGTGGCACCAACACAGCACAGAGTATAGATGACATTATTGTATAGCTGTGCATGTGGAGCCCATTTGTGTGGCACTGGCACAGCACATAGTATAAATGACATTATTGTATAGCTGTGCATGTGGAGCCCATTTGTGGGGCACTGGCATAGCAGATAGTATAGATGACATTACTGTATAGCTCTGCATGTGGAGCTTACTTGTGTGGCACTGACACAGCACATAGTATAGATGACATTATTGTATAGCTGTGCATGTGGAGCCCATTTGTGTGGCACTGGCACAGCATATAGTATAGATGACATTATTGCATAGCTGTGTATGTGGAGCCCATTTGTTACATAGCACATGCATATGGAGCACTGCTTTGTGCTGCTCTGTTCTTAGACATAAAACTAAGTGCACCAGCACGTCCTTGTATACTGATGCATGTTGCTAGGTTCTCTCATTTACCATGAGACATTTATTAGCAGCTGTAGCATACAACTTCTGTAATCACATTCTTCTCACACATATTTTGTGGACTGCACAATGGGGTGTGCAGCCACAGCTGTTAGCCATGTGTCCATTGTGCAGTGCTGTATTGTGCAATGTTTTTGTTGCTTGGGTCTGTGTGCACATGTGCCTGTAGTGTTGTCCGTTTACTGGAAACTTAGCTGAGCTATTGCTCAACAATGCAGCATGTCCACATTTATATTTCTAATTATTCTCTTTACTGTCAGGCATCACTGCCCAACACATCTGTGTGGTTCCCAGCTCTGTTTTCATTTTTTTGCCAGAATTGTTGTTATTGTTTTATGAAATATAAATATTGTGTTTTAGGCATGTGATACTAGTTTTGTAGAGCACTCACATGGCCATAAATTGTTTTTATCTTTTAAAATTTTAGGACAGATGCTATTTTTCATACTTTTACATAGGACACAACTGGTCAAATCAGGTCTATCTTGAATAAAGAGCAGCAGATGCTAACCTCTTTGTTAATTTCCATGTAGGCTTATACCTGATCAACAAGAAATAGTTTTCTTTTTCTTCTTCTTCTTCTACTTAGTTTTTTTTAATAGACAGAATTTTCAAATAAATGTCTTCTAATCTGTCTCGTCTACTCTTTCACGTTTCACATAACTATCCATTCCACAGAACTACTTGTTTTTTGTGTGTAAGTGTGCTTATTATATGCTCATTTTGTTCTGATTGGTGACATCTATATAGACCCCCTGGTTTATGTTTCAGAAGAGACACATTTTAAACACTCCACTTACCTCTGAAATTTAAATAAACACTTTGAGGATAAGCATTTTTTCATTTATTCTCTGATTACACATTTCATCTATTTCAGAGCTGAAGAAGTCTGTGCTGGCACTCGGTGGACACAACATAAAGAAACTAACACTGGATCGGGCACCAGTCTATGGTTGATAATTCCAATAATTTACCTATGACGTGTGCCTAGAATGCAGGACAAAACCAGGATACCATACAAAAGCTGATGAAGATAAAGCGAGGTCATAAAATTCTGCACAGGAAGAACCCCAGTTGAGAAATGAACCATCCAACCAGTCACTGCACAGTAGCAGTGTTAACTACTGCGTCATCCTGTAAACATTTGGCAGCTATAAAATGTAGCTTAAAATTTCTGTTTGAAAAACATATAGAGAAGCTAATCCAACAAAACTAACGTAGAGAACAATATCTCACCTGAACATCCCCTCTTCTTGCTATTTCTATTTGATTAAGTTGCTTACAAAAAAATCAGATTAGGCTATTTCAAAGACAAACGTGCTTGTTCTCACCTGTGCATACCTGTAATTTAAATTTGGAGTGTGATGACTATCCTCCTAGTCTAGGTTTAATTGTATTGAATAGGAACAATTACTAGAGGCGCAAACATAATATTTTCTAAGATTTTTTTCTGTTAGCCAACACTGTTTTCCAATAGAATATTCACGAAGGCTTGCACGGAGTCTAAGAGTAGTGTAAGACTCCATGCAGCCTTCGTGATCCAGGAACAGCCCCAAAGTCCGTGTAAGAGAACAGCTAAAACGTCTCTTACGCAGAGTGGGCGTGGATATGCTAATCACCTCACTTGCAGCCAAAAGGCATGCAAATGAGGTAGATTAGCGATCCACGAAGCCCAAAGCAGCCCGTGTAAGAGCCGTTTTAGCTGCAGAAATGTACACAGTTGACAACTGAGTATGTTTCTGCAAAAATCACAATGGAGCCATGTCAGCTCCAAATAAAGGGTGCATATGTGTCAGGCAGCATGCCAATGGCCAAATATGTGGCCATTGGCAAGGTACCCCGATGCAAACGGGTTGCGCTGTATAAAACATACAAATGAAGATTATAAACCCACAAATGTGGGTTTTATGCAATACATGGATTTACAATACAGGGACCAGCAGAACAAAAACAACATGGCCACCGTTTAGTGATTGCTAAGGGGGGAAGCTGAGTCTAAGAGATGTAACTAAGCATTAGTAGGCAATCTGATGTAAATGAGTGTTAGGATACTGAATTCCACTGTCACATAGCAAATGAGCACATTCTGAGTAGTGTAAGAGATACATAAGGGGGAGGAATAGAGTAGGAGATAGGTGATATCACATGGGTGAATGGTAGAAAGAAATGCAGTTCATTGGAGGTCAGTGTTACATGACAGATGTCAGACACATATCATGGAAAGAGGAGAGCCACAAGATAAGCATGGGAAAGTCAAGAAATGGAAGGTGTACACTGTTGCTTACACCAAAGTTTCTTGCTGGGCGTGCATGCGCACGTGTGCACGCCATGAGGTGCGGGTAGGGCAGTGTGCACGTGTGTAAGGCAGACTGAGCATGTGGGAGCCTGTTGGCAGACTTGTAAGACTGTTTGCACTGGTGTGCGCATGTTTTAACCCGAATAAGCAGATTCTGAACCATGTAAGCATGTGTGCGCATGTGTAAGCCACTGTGAGCATGTTTCTGCTGGTATGCGCGTTGCTCCCCCGTGAGGAAACAGAAAGGAAAAAGGAAGCAACAGAATTAGTAGGAAGCTAGCAGGGAATACTGCTGGAGCTAGCAGGTGAAAACAATTAGAAGCAGGCAATTACACAGGCAGAATAGTAGCTCAGCCAAGCGCTTAAAACTCTGCAAACAGCAGTGCAAGTTGTTTCTCTCAAGAGACACTGCAAGACAGGAGTAAGCTATTAGAAGTGAAAACTGAAAAAGCTAAACTCAGAGCAGAAATGCTAGGGGCTGCCATAGCTGTCATAATGAGACATAGGCGACTTGCTGAGGGTGGTGACAATACAGATGGTGCCAGACTACCCACAGTGAGGAGACGGAGAAGAGTGTACAGGTCCAGGGTCACCTACCATGGGTTACATGAGCTGGAGATAGTAGAGCACTATAGAGTGGACAGAGACCTCCTGCAGCAAATTGTCGAGCTTTGCAGGCCACGCCTCACACACAGAACCAACAGAGGGGAACCCATCCCAGTGGAAACCAAGGTATGTGTTGGCCTAAGAATACTAGCAACAGGTACCTTCCAGAGACCAACTGGTGATATGATGGGGATATCACAGGCATCAGCCTCCAGGGTACTGCACCAGTTCCTGGATGCCATGCCAGCACATGTCGGTGATCATGTATATTTCCCCAATGCCCGTGAGGTATTGGCCAGCAATATGCGTCTCTTCCAGCAAATAGCGGAATACCCTGAGGTAGTGGGTGCAATAGACTGCATGCACATATGCATCAAAGCACCAGCCGGTGAGTGGGGTAGGGCCTACATAAACCGCAAGGGCTTCCCCTCCATCAACTGCCAGGTCGTGTGTGATGCCCAGGGCATAATAATGAATGTGTGTGCTGGCTGCCCTGGGAGCTACCATGATTCCCATATCTGGCATTTGACGCAGCTGTACCAGACATTTGCCAATGGGGACATCCCACACGGACACCTAGTGGTGGATGTAGGTTATGCATTGGAGCCGTGGTTGATGACACCCATCAGAAATGCACACACACCTGAACAGGAATGCCATAATGAGGCACACGCACAAACACGTAATGTAATAGAGAGTGTGTTTGGGCTGCTCAAGTCACGGTTCCAGTGTCTGGACACATCTGGTGGAGCCTTGCAGTACTCACCAACTACATGTACCCAAATTGTCATGGTATGTGCTATGCTACATAATATGATCTTGCGAAAACAGCTGCAGCAGGACCAGCATAGGGCCGGGCCAAACAGCCCCCCACCATTGCCAAGGCCATCACAGGCAGAGCGTGACTCAGAGGAGGAACAACCTGAGCCTACCCCAGTAGGCAGAAGGAGGCGTGCCCAGTATGCCCTGGCCTTGGCAAAGAGGCAACGCATAGCACATACACTGGCTCAGTAGGAAACCTGGGAATGATACCCCTCGCTGACTCACTCATATAATAACATGGATGCCTAAAATGACATAACCTGCTCTCAAACATGTACAGGGAGTGTAATATGTGCATCCGACAGAGGCAGCCCTGCAGCACCACCTGAGATATGAATGCAATGTGTTAAGTAATGTAACACCATGTAGTATATGCACACTTGAAGACCCTGACTAACATCCTACCCTCACCAAGCACGATGCCACAATATGACGATGGGATGATCAATTGCAATAATTGTCTGAAGTATTGCAGTTAGTCAAAGGGGATCCAATGTGTGCCAGCCTGGGATGACATGCTGAGCATGACATGATGCTCCACCTGCTAGGGGTGCTGTGCACCTATCAGTCCAGGCCTCATGGATACTGGCAAAGGCTGTCCTTACCCACAGCTTGCCCTGAATAGGTAAGGCTCAAAACACAAACCCACCTCCATAGGTACCACAAGGGATAAGAACTTAGATGTAATGCTACCCAATGCCAGAAGTCTAAACAGCAAGATGCGTGCAGTATAAACTCACCCAGTATGGAGAATGTTGATCTGTCCTGTAACAGAAAACTGGGTCAAGGCTCAAAACAGCACCCTAACACTACCAGGTTACACCTCATACTGTGCTGTACAGCCTCAAAACATGGAACAAGCTACAAAAGGAGGGTGACTAGCAATAACTGTCAAGGATAACCACACCCCCATGTTGGTACCACAACAAGAAGAAGCATGGACTAGCCATGGTCAAGTAACAGTGGCTAAAACTGCTTCCCAGTTTATAGCCTGCTACAGACTACTGTCCTAACACCAGGAACTGCACCTGGCCTATGTTGGAATACATGAATATATCAAGCCCCCCCAAACCACATTATATTGGTTGACTGAAAATACCCAGACATAGACTGGGAGCATTATACTAGCTCCAACACTGTAGGAGAAAAGTTCCTAGAATCCATAAACCAAAATGCCCAGGAACAACATACCACTCCCACAAGAGGGGTAAGCATACTGGATGTGATAATCAGCAACATGGGTACTGGATGGCAAGATGAGAAGTGTATCCCTCACTGGTAAGACCAGACCATAGAATAATCACACTGGATATACACATCCTGACCACAGTCCCTGGCCAGAAAACCACAGTGAAAAACATGTGTAAAGCATAAGTTGCACTCCTCTAAACTGATGTGGAATCCATTAAAGGCCCTGTGCAGGTGCAAAATATGGGCCACACCTCAGAACCTGTTATACAGGCATTCCATGAACACAGCCAGGAATGCTTGGATTATGCAATCACAAATAACAACAAGACACAATGCCATACACGCAGGCATCTGGCATGCTGGACTCCAGCCATTACCAAACCATGCAAGAGAATGAGGAAGCTACTACATGACAGAGCAAACATAAAAAGGGAAGTAATCACTGATCAGTAGTATGGCAATAAAATATGTCCACACATACAATCCACTAAGGCCAGCTACAACAAGTTGAATCTGAGAATCCTGAGACAATGTTACACCTGCCCCAAGTACGCAGACAACCCTCAACTCCCCCCAAGAAATACAAATATATGTGAGAGATGCAACCATTTATCCAAACCAGAGACTGAGCTCCCTCAACTCAGTACTGTCAAAACTAGTCAGGAGGAGAAGGTAACCACACACAACACAAACCCAGTCCCACATAGACCTATCACAACTGCAAACCAAAGACATAAACACAGAAAAACATTCCCGGAGGCCCTAATTACAAACACATCACACCAACAGAGGCCTCCAAAGCAGACCCCCAAGCAACCACAACCTCCAAACATAGCACACGCAACACATAGTACACAAAGCTGGTGTGCCAAACAGTCACAGGCCAGAAGGAGAAACAACATGCCTGATACAGTTGTAATAGGTGACTCCATAGTCAGACACACTGCTGTTCCGCTCACCAGACTGAAAAAGGGAAAGGGTGCAGTAAGCTGCCTGTAGGCTGCTACAATACGCCACATAACACAAGTACGCAGGTCACCCCAAAGCAAGTAGAAATATGATGCAGTCATTGTCCATGCTGGCGTGAATGACCTGAGATGTACCTCCCTGGACTAAATGAAAAGAGACATAGATGAGCTCTCTGAGTATGTACTCCAGGCCGGTATGACACTGACCGTTTGCAGCATCCTACCCTCACCAAGAATGATGCCACAGTACAAACACAGAATGATCAGCTTTAACAAGTGACACAATTACTACTGTCATTCCAAGAGGATCTAATGTCTGTCTGCTTGGGATGTCATGCTTGACAAGCCATGCTGCTGTTCCAGGGATGGCTTGCACCTGTTACCCCTGGGCGTCTGGATATTGGAAAAGGCTTTTGCCACCTCCATAGAGCCTTACGTAGGCAAGGCTGAAAAGACTAACCCACCACCCTAGAAAACATAAGTGGTAAGAAACATAAGGGTAATGCTGACCAATGCCAGACATGTAAACCACAATATGCATGCTCCTGAGGCCCTCCCCAGTATGGAGAACATCGATGTCTGTGCAGTGACAGAAACCTGCTGTAAGCCTCCTGACAGCACACCAGCACTATCAGGTTATACCTCATATCATGCGTTATGGCCCCAAAACCTGGACCACAACATAAAAGGAGAGGGAGTATCCATATTCAGCACAGACACCCATACGTCCAGGTAACTGACAATGCACGAAGCATCGGAGACCACCCATGTGCACCTAACAGTAGGCAAAACTGCTGTACAGTCTGTAGCATGCTACAGACCACACTCTCACACACAGGAACCCCACCCAGCCATCCTGAAGACACTGGACAGTATGAATGTCCCACCAAATACCAAACAAGGTACTCACAAATTACCACATAGGTGGTAAACCATTATGTATGGAAGGAGTAATCAGTGACCTAGGGACACAAGTGGACAGTAACCTGTTATGTGACACTCACATTGCCAGTGTGGCTAGGAAGACTGTCTATATTGGACACCGTATCATGAAAGGATTCACATCTACGTCAACAGAGGTCATTGTGCCCCTGTACTGTTCTCTTATCAGACCCATAATCTAGTACAATGCCTCGTTTGGGATGTACCTTACCTGACACCTGCAGCAGTTAGAAAGACCTCAAAGGTACCTCACCAAGAGGATAAAGGGTCTCAAATATATGTCATATTCTACCTGGCTGTAGACACCCGAGCTGAATGCAGTCACATACTGCCTACACAGAGGCATTGTATGTCTGTTGTACAAGGCCATGTCCAACACATGAGTAATGGACATGCTCCACCCCAGAAAACTCAAAGCCATCAGAGCTGTGAGAGTGAGAGATGTCAACCTCAACACATAATGAAATAGAATGTGCTGGAGGGACAGATACATAACCCAGAGGCTCCCCACACCCTAGAACAGAATCCCACTCCATGTTAGGCAGAACCCCTCACTGACACTCTTCAACAGGAATCTTGCCAAGTGGATGGATGATCGTAGATGTACACTGGGGGTCTTCACTGTGTCACGTCCAGACAGAGGCACTGTAAAGTAAATCATAAATGGCCATAATATTCACATAGCATGGGGTTGCAAAAGACACACACACTCTGTCTAGGCTTACAAATGCCCTAGGGTGGATAGCCTAGTATGAACCTATGAACCTATGAAGATACAAATTGTACAGGATAATCCCAAGGCTTACTCAACTGATGGTAGGAACTGTGTTGGGAATTCACAGATATGCTCTGAATCACACAAATATTACAAACAACATACCAAACACACACACATATTGCCAACATACAACCTGACAGGTGCAGTGCAACCCCCCCCCCCCGCCCCAGAATGCAAAATATCTATTCCAGCCGACTGCTGGCCCTCTGACATTGCAGATGCTGAGGTAACAGTCAGCATCTACAAAGCAAAACACACAGCAGCAATGGTATGAGATGGTGTCCTGGGCTGAGTCCAACATGGACTCCAAGAAGAATGGAATGCCAAATCACACTACTGCTCAATGTCAGCCTTACTACAGGATATGTACCCAAAGAGCAGTGTACAACAACAGTGGTCCTTCTCAACAAAGGTGTTGCCTGAATGGATACTGCAAACTACCACCCCAGAATCCTGAGAAGCTTGGTCTGCACAGCTATGGAAAGGATAAGCATGTACCGCAGACATAAAGATATTGGGGACCTACTGACACCGGACCCTACCCAGCGTGGCTTTCTTAAGTGCAGATCCTGCCCCTAAACATGTTTGACTCATTTGAAACAGTCATTAAGGTCATTGATGAGGGCAATGTGGTCCACACAGCGTAGCTGGACCTTGCAAAGGCTTCCATACAATACCCTACGTGTTCATTATAGATATGCTCACAAGCTTAAATATAAACCCCTATGTCAGTAGAGGGGTTGCAAACCAGACCAAGGACAGAACTGACATGGTCAGACATGCTGCAGCCATATCAGACTACAAACTAGATATAACTGGCATCCCACAAGGCTTGGTCCTGGGACCTCCCTCAATTGGTATATATGTCCCATAGGTACAGGCCAACATGGAAGGACTGTGTCTGAACATGTATGCAGAGGACTACAAACTGCCCACCATATCTGACCCTCCAGCTGACACAAGCATCCCACAAAAGGGCCACATAGAAACAGACAACTGGTGCCATAGCCATGTCAGCAAGCTAATTGCTGAAAAGTGTATAGTCAACCCCCATGGATATACAGTAAGTGCCCACCAGTTACCACATAGGTGTTAACCCATTATGTACTTAACATGTAATGAGAGACCTGGGGACACAAGGTGATAGATATCCTGCATTGGACAAACATGTGGCTGTAGTGTTTACAGAAACATACCATATACCCACCTAATCATGAAGGTTGTCAGATCTAGATAAGGGGAGGTCATTGTGACTCTGCAGTCATCCTTCATCAGCATTACAATTGACTACAATAGCCCCTGTGGGATGTACCTCAGCAGACACCTCCATCAACTGTAAAGTCCCCAACAGTACCTCACCAGGAGTATCAAAGAGCTTGAACAGATGCCATGTGTTGCCTGATTAAACAAACTGCAGCTTCACACACTGCCATACTGCCCACCCAGAGGCAAGCTGTGCCTGATGTATAAAGCCATGTCCAAGCTGGAATCAATGAACATGCTGCACCTTGTACAATCTGAATGGCAGTGAGCTATGCACATGAGAGACCTGAACCCCAGCACTGACATACATAGGACAAGCTGTACTTCATGATCCATAACACAGAAGCCACCCCCACTCATGAGTAAACTCCCAGTACAGGTTATCCATAGAGTCACTCATTGATTCTCCTCAAGAGGAATCGTGATGAGTGGATGGGAGATGGTAGGTTTACCCTGGGTATCACTGTTATGTCACAGGTAGATGGAGGCACAGTATACTAACCATGACATATGTCATGGCAAACTCCACTTACAATGTGTGTCGAAGGACAAACACACTCTCCGACTAGCATTAGAAATGGCCTAGGGCACATCGCTACTGTTTGCCAATGTACACCTATGTTGTGGAATACACTACCAATGTTGGACAAGCCTGGTATAAGTAGTTCATATCTGAACATAATGCAATATGGTCAGACGTGCACAACTGGCCCCTAACCAGGCTGTTGTGCTCACTATGGAAATGTAAAGCAGTGATAGGACTAAAGCCCAGGATACTGTCCACCACAGTGAAAGTACTGAACCAGTACACTATACGGTACTACATTGTTAGGTCAGTATGAAAGGATGTTGACAACTGTATGCAAAGTATCCCATGCAAACCCTGCAGGCACAGTATAATCCCTGTTGTGTTCACACACAAAGCAGTTGGACAGTAACTACACAACATGACACACAACACAACCATAAACGGGAGATATTGTTGAAGTTCACACTCATCCACAAATGTGGTGGGCTGCAGAGTTCAACATATGGAAAGCTCACACTGGGCATGCTCGCACACTTTGATAAATGAGACATATGTCAGACAACATGCCATGTGAAGGCTGAACTGGGCATGCTCACACACTTAGGCCAAATCTCAGTTTAGCAGTTGGCCACACATATCTGGTATTTGTACGTGTTATTCCAGGAACCAACCACATTACAGCAACCTGCCCAGTGCACACAGTTAAATGACTACAGAGACATATGTGATATAGTGGATCCCTCCCATATGCAAACATCTTCAACAGATACACAAGTTGTTCATACAAACAGGGAATGCTATGGCAATAAAGACCTGCAAACAGTCTATCAGCAACAAATAATGTGCATCTGACAATTAAACATATGGGTGTAGAGGTAAACACTAGGCTGTTTTCCCTAGGGAATGACAGCTTAGCCAGAGTGTGCTTGGCGTCCGCCTCCCCAGTAGAGTAGGCTACTGTGCCACTGTAAAGTAGGTCACATAAGGCACCGTGTGAGGCTAGTGTGCTGTGCCTCTGTCAAGCAGGGACACAGTGGAGATCCCAGGGTTTGAATTTGCTAAGCCACATCCATGTTGTTGGTGTGTGCTGGAAGAGGGTTGCTGAGGAGCTCTAACAGTAAGTGGGTGTCAATAACAGACTGAGGGGAGCCTTATCTGCATTGTCTGGACAATTACAGTGTCAACATTGTGTCATGATGATTATGAGGGATTGAAGTGTCATGCTGGTACTGTTCAGAGATGTCCTCCCTCTGTAGGCTACTGCTCTGCAATGTATTAGCTCACTCTGTCTGTTGGACAGCTCATATATGGCTGGTGTACACCTGACAGGTGTCCTGTTGTGGAGCAGTCATGGGTATATTTGGGATAGCATGATCAATGCAAACCTTCCACATGCTCATAGAATGCAATTGTCAAGGATTATGCAGAGTAGCCTGTATACTCCCCCAGCATGGGTCCGTTGAAGTCTTCCACCCCAGTCTTCACAAGTGTAAAGTCTGCTTTTGATAAATACAGTTTGTTAGCAGTGACAACCTTGCCTGGGGGTGGGGATGGGATATGGATGTCCAGGGAAAGGTGGGTATGGTCAGATATCAACAATGGTGGTCTACCTCTGGTGTGGAACAGTGAGTACCCATGTTGCAGATGGTCAGGTGCAATATGTATTCCCCCTTGTGGCTGTGGTGAGTGGTTCTGCCATAGCACATGGACTCACAAATTGTAGTGGCTGTAGGGTAATGTTGTAGAGGCCTGGGTAGTTCCCACACACAATATGTCTGTACTTGATGTTAACAACTGGAATGGTGTATGTGAACACCTGCATATCTTGGCACTGTTCCCAGGGAAGCAAAGTGTGTGTCCTGGATGTGGGAGGGGTGGTCTGGACTGGTTGTGTTGTGTGTTACAGGTCCTGTGGTCATGAAGCATGGTATAGAACATAACCTGCCAGTGCGATGTGCATATCTGACCCTGAAGTAGGTGGCTGCAAATGTATATATATGCTATCCCCCACCTGACAGGTAGTACTAGATGTACATACCTCTGTAGAAATAATGATGTCAGCACCCTATAAATACTGCAGGTGCAGAGCCGATGCCCAGTAATTCAGATAGTGCGCTTTGCTAATGGGTCTCCCTCAAGTGTCATAATATAGTTAGGTAGGGGTTTGAATCCTGCAAATGCTCAGTGTGGGTGAGCGGGGTTGGTGTGTGTGCAAGTCTGTGTGAGGGAAATGTCCCTTTTGGCAACTGGGAAAACACACTACAGGATGCACATTCCCCTTTCCAAACACTGATGATGTCAGCACCCTATAAGTACAGCAGGAGAAGGGAAACCTTCCAGTAATGTGAATAGCACGCTACACTAATGCGTCCGTTTTGAGTGTCATAACATAGTTAGGTAGGGGTTTGAATCCTGCAAATACCCAGTGTGTGTGGAGGGGGGTTAGTGTGTGTGCAAGTCTGTATGAAAGAAATGTCCCTTTTGGAAACTAGGAGAACACGCTACAGGATGCACATTCCCCTTTCTAAACACTGATGATGTCAGCACCCTATAAGTACAGCAGGAGAGGAGAAACCTCCCAGCAATGTGAATAGCGTGCTCCGCTAATGCGTCCATCTCGAGTGTCATAATATAGTTAGGTAGGGGTTTGAATCCTGCAAATGCTCAGTGTGTGTGGATGGGGATTAGTGTGTGTACAATTCTGTATGAAAGAAATGTCCCTTTTGGCAACTAGGAGAACACACTACATGATGCACATTACCCTTTCCAAACACTGATGATGTCAGCACCCTATAAGTACAGCCGGAGAAGGGAAACCTCCCAATAATTCAAATAGCGTGCTTCGCTAATGCGTCTCTCTCAAGTGTCATAACATAGGTAGGGGTTTGAATCCTGCAAGTGTGTGTGTTTGGGTGAGGGAAGTTTGTGTGTGTGCAATTCTGTATAAAAGATATGTGCTATTTGGCAATTAGGAGAACACACTACATGATGCACATTGAACACACTACATGATGCACATTACCCAACACACTACATGATGCACATTACCCTTTCCAAACACTGATGATGTTAGCACCCTATAAGTACAGCTGGAGAAGAGGAACCTCCCAGTAATTCGAATAGCGCACTCCGCTAATGTGTTTCTCTCAAGTGTCATAACATAGTTAGGTAGGGATATGAATCCTGCAAATGGCAAGTGTGTGTGTCTGGGTGGGATAGAAGGGTGTGTGTAATTGCAAGTGTGAAAAAACAGTTCCTTTTGGCAACTACTACAATACACCAGATGCTGCATATTCCCCCAGTAAACACAGGTGATGTCACCACACTATAAGTACAGCCAAACAGGGCAAATCGCCCAGTAATGCAAATAGGGTGCTCCGTTACTGGGTCTCTTACTACTGTCAGAGCACAGTTAGGTATGTTTTGGAAACCCACAACTGCCACGTGTGTTTGTGTCACACAAAATGCCCATGTGTGGGTTGTTGTTCATAACAATGCATGACATTGCTTAAACCAGAATGGCAATGCACACATGATGTATGTGTGCCACATACACATATATACCTGTGACCTTCAATAGTTCCCATGTCTGACACATGCCTCAAGTGAATAAATGGTGTTTGCACTGCATAACATTATGACTGTGTCATACTGTGCAGAGGCTGCATGTGGTATGTCTATATACAGTGTGAGTTGTATATGGTATCATCCTAACAGCGGGGGATACACATCTGGTCTGGGCCATATAGTCTACATGTAGTCGATGAACAGGTGCTGCATGTTCCCACCTGTTGTGGGAGTGGTAACATGTTGTTCCACTGCAATTCAGTGACTACATGCTAGGAACCTTTCAGCTAGTGTGTTGTAGCTACAGTAATGCTCACACACAATGTTCGGCTGGATGCAGTCCAGCCATATAAAGACATATGTAGAGACCGTCATATTCCCAGTGTTGTCAAGGAGGGCAGGTGGGTTTCCTGTGTATGGGAGGGATGTGTGTGCCAGGCTATGAACCAGAAGGCAGTCCAACACACTGTTAGCTGCACATGGATAGGCCCTGATGCTTTGTGCTGTGCCAACAACCTGGAGGTGTGTGTATCTGTGGTGCCTTGAGATAACTCCCCCCTGTTCATGTGTGGTACATGTGTAGGGGACAACAGGCATGGTATGAGGTATAACCTGGCAGTGATGGGTTGCACCTATGAGCTGTGAATCAGGAATCTGTTACTGCACAGATATTGCAGTTTACCATGCTGAGGACAGTGTCCAGTGCATGCATCTTGCGGTGTACACTGCTGGTGTTGTGTAGTATTACTGTTAGTGTCCTATCCCGTGTGATACCCGCGGAGGTGGCTATGTAATCTGAGCCCTGCATCAAAAGGCACTATGTGTGTATCAAGAGGCTTCGCCAATATACAATGGCCCATGGGTGACACGTGCAAGCTGCCCCTCACAAATCATTGTGGCTTCCCTAGCATGTAAGCACACACTGACAGCCATTGGATACCCTATGAATGACATTGGAGATTGAGCAAAATGTAGACATAGAACACCCTTCCTACATATTGTGGTAGCATACCTGGTGAGGGTATGATGGAAACCAAGGTCAGGCTCATACCAGCCCATGCCACATGCATGTGATAAGCCCAGTTTCATCATATGCACAGGGTGTGAACTAGGTATGCCTGAGTCTGCCACTGATACCACCAATTGACATGTATGTGTATGTATGTTGGTGAGGGACAGCAGTACAGGGTGGGGCACTGTTGATGCAGTGTGTGCGTGTATGTGGTAGCCCTAGGTGTTAACATTTCACATGTATGTATGCATGCACACAGTTCCACCTCATGGCTGCCATATACTGGAGTTTGTGGACAGCCACAGACTGCACCTGCCAGGTCATACAGATCAGTGTCTGTGGCCACGGACATGGTATCTGTGCCTGGCAGGGGTGCTATGGACCGTATCCGGTACTAAGCCAGACTGGGTACTGTCATCAGAAGCGGGTGTTCATTGATTGGACACAGGTCCCTGTTGGGACTGTCCAGAGCCACGTGCACGTGGACTCCTGGGGCGGTCTGATGACAGCACAGACCCAGCATTGCTGGGGCTGCTGCTGGCACTATGGGGGCATCCGCGGGCCTGTTGTCATCTGCGCCGACTGCCAGCTGCTGCTGTTTCTGGCATACGGCCACGTCGATGCAGCAACCATACACCATTGCCCTGGCTCATGGACATGTAGTTGTGGAACTGCTGTAATATGTCCGCACAACGTCTGTCTATGACATTGGTGAAATTACGGATAGCATCCGCAATGTCACGCATACTGTCAGTCATGGATGTGCGACATGCTCTCAGCTCCCTCAGACCCTGTCTGGTGTACATTTCCATACGTGACTGTGCCTGCATGACAGCCCAAAACATAGCTGAGGTTGACAGACCTCTTTGGGCACATCTGCCAGAGGCAGTACGCCCACGGATGCTCCCACGAGAACCCATGGGCAACTGTCTGTGTGGTACCATCTCAGGACCCTGCCCATGGCTGCTGTGTGAGGAAGCATGTGCCACAGATACCACATTACCCTGGTCAATGCCCACTGTATCCTGTCCATCACCTAGGGACGTTGGTGACATAGGATGTACTGGCAGGATGACTGTGCGCAATGATGGGGTTGACAGCTGTGTACTATCAAGTGGCTGACCAATGATGGACCCTGACACACCTTCCTGTGCCATTACACAGATATCATCATTATCAGTACCTGTGGCACCAGATTCAGGTTCCCTGCTGCAGGACACCAGAGCAGCACCAGAACCTGTGGGAGGAAGACAGGAAACACAGTTTACAATGTCTACACAATGTTACCAGTGATGCACACATGCACACATGCACACATGCACACATGCACATGTGGACACATGCACACATGCACATGTGCACACATTGCACACGTGCACACGTGCACACATGCACACATGCACATGTGCACACGTGCACACGTGCACTCATGCACACATGCACACATGCACATGTGCACACATGCACAAATGCACCCATGGACACGTGCACACGTGCACACATGCACACGTGCACATATGCCCACATGCACACATGCACACATGCACATGTGCACACATGCACACGTGGACACATGCACACTTGCACACATGCACACATGCACACATGCTCACATGCACACATGCACACATGCACACGTGGACACATGCACACATGCACACCCCGCAGTATACACACAGAGCACTACTGAGTTACACTATTATTACTAGCACTATCAAGACTATTATAGGTATTGTTAATACACACTCACCAGCATGGATGGGCTGCCTTGCTGTAACACCAGAGGGACCTTCATAAATGAGGGGATTAATGTCAGTGGGCACAACTGTGCCATTGATACTGAGTATGATACAGTTCAGTAGTACAACAGTTGCCTTTCACATGTCAGCTGCTGATATTGGCAATATCACACCTGCACAATTACATACTATGTTGACAGCTACATACCAAGGACACACCTTACACATGCATAAACTAACAGTGTACAGAACAGTCAAGTGTACATATGGCATATTACCTGCATGCTCCATGTTGTGTTACTGTGTGGCTCCAGCCTTCATCATAATGCAGGTGTGTTGCTGTTGATGTTCCTGGTATGGAGCCACAACACTTAGGAGTAGCCCCTCCAGTCTGGTGAGGGGGGATGTGTGGCCACCCCACCTCCTGTGGCGACCTGTTGCCTGTGGATATCCGACGCACGCTGATGGACATTTCTGATTAAATCACTGCAGTGATGTCGTACCTGCTCATATGTCCTATTATGTGGGCCAATGTCATTTACCCTACGGACAAGGTCTTGCCACAGTGCAGCCCTCTCCTGCTGATTCTGGAGGGTGCGGGAAAACAGTATGTCATAATCCCGCACCAGGCTCTGGTGTATCTCTTCATCTTCTGCAGCAGAGTAGGCAGGATTTCGCTGATGCGCCATGTCCCTGAAAGAGAACACAAACAGGATATCAGCAAACTATGACAGCAAAATATGACACATACTATACATGATACTCAACTGTAGTGATATACTACTACTCCCATATGTAGCACATGTGTGTCTCTTGGTGGATACACATGTACATGGCCAGATATCAGTGCTCAGCCGACACCTGTGCAACAATACCTGCCACATTCCATACAACATAGTACCAAGCCCCATCAGTCAACACACTGAGACAGGTCCAATGCATCACCTCACTCTGGGGGTTCGTAACAAGGTACTGTATGTGGAACGTCATCCACTAGTGTGATCTGGACACAAACTAATCGGCCTGGATATACATATTCCACCACCACCACCAGCACAGTAGACTACTTTGACATATATGTGAATAGACACATTTTCACTTGTTAGGACTGAGATGGTAGCCATGTAGCCCACTGGACCAGTGGAAGCCACAACCCACAATGCTGACCCCTTTGCAAATGCTTCCCACGGACATCCCCAAGAATGCATGCACAAAGGTTAAGCATCCTGTCTGGTGGACCCCAGCCATAGACAAATTGGATAACGATAGAAGGAGGCTACTGCAAGTCAGAGCAGAATCACATAAAGGGAAGGCATCTGTGGTCAGCACTAGTAAAAAGCTAAGTTCTCTCATAACAACATCCAAGGCCAACTCTGAGAGAAAAATGGCCAAGGACACTAAAGATAACCACAAGGCCTTCTTCAGTTTTGTTAGAAACATGGACCAAAAGCCTCAGATATGCTCAGAGTTAGTACGCAACTACATAAAATTCATTGAACCCACAGATATTGGCAACATTCTGGCAGACAGGTTCAGTGCAAATATCCCCCCTCCCTTTCCCCCAAAAGAAGAAATACTTATCACAGCTGAATGTAACCTCCCTGTCATCTCAGATGTCCATTTGAGGGCTGCCTCAGCAAAGCAGAACACACAGCATCAATGGGACCTGATGGTATCCCCAGATGTGTGCTATGTGAACTCCAAGAGGAGCTACAACCGCATATAAAAATTATAGTTTACCTTAGCCTTACTACGGGATATGTACCTGAACACTGGCGTACTGCAACAGTGGTCCCACTCCACAAAGGAGGCACCTCTACATACCCTGGGAACTACCACCCCATAAGCTTAACCAGCCTGGTCTGCAAAGCTATGGAAAGATTCATTATGGAACTCATATACAGCGACATTGGGGACCTACAGACACTTGATCCCACCCAGTTTGGCTTTGTGAAGGGCTGATCCTGCCTTTTGAACCTGGTTGACTTTTTCAAAACAGTCACTACAGCCATTGATGAGGGCAAAGCAGTCCATACAGCCTACCTGGACTTGCCTAAGCCCTTCAACACAATACCCCACTCAGGCATCATAGACAAGCTCATCAGCTTAAATGTTAATACATATGTCACATGATGGGTTGCAAACTGATTAAACAACAGAATCCATAAAGTCAAAATTGCGGGAGCCATGTCAGACTCAAAGCCAGTCACAAGTGGTATCCCACAGGGCTCTGTCCTAGGACCCCTCTTGTTTGGCATTTACTTCTCAGATGTGAAAGCAAACATGGGCGGGTTGTGGATGACAAAGTTCCAAGATGACTGCAAACTAGGCGCCATAGTCGATACACCAGCTGATACACACATCCTACAGACAGGCCTCACTGAAACGGACAACTGGTGCCAGAATCATGGCCTAACACTGAATGGCATGAAATGTATAGTCATCCCCTTTGGGTAACACAATGTACACACAACTTATCACATAGACATGCATATAGATACAGACCAATAACACATATGGAGGGTTCACAGTATGTAGACTATTAAATTGTTACTTTACATTACCTGTGTTTGTCACAACTGATTGCATTGCCATTTGTATAGGTTCCTGCTGCTGCTAGCCCAGCTTGATACTGTCACTGATGACAGCTTCAGCTTAGTTTTTCTTAAGTGTAGTTTTTGTTTGTGTTTTTATTTTCTTTCTCTCTCTCTCTCTCTCTCTCTCTTTGCCTCCAGATGGTGCAATGAAAGTATTGCATGCGTGGACTGGGAGTACAGGATGCTTTGGTAGGTATCTGCATATGTCCATGTGATGGCCTCTGCACCAATTGTTAGCCAGCATTTGCTGATTGCATGCAGCCAGTTGTGTACTGCTTGCAGTTCTCACTGTGATTTCAGGACAGTGCTATAAAAAAGTATGTGAGATAGGCATTGCCCTTTCAGATTGTAAGTGCGGGGACCATACTGGTATGCTGTGGACACTGTTCTGTGAGTGTAAAGGTTAGTATCTCTCTCATATTTCAGGCTGTGTTGTAGATTAACATTTCTCCATTCATCTCTCCTGTTTCCTGTACTAAGTGTGTATGTAAACTGACACCTACAACTACTACTACTACTGTTAATATTGGTGTGTGTGCTTTCCTGTGGGACTTCTGGTGTAACTGGTATATAGCAGTGGCTCATGCAATTTGTTGCTATGGCTTCAATATTTGTCCTTTACATTCACTCCTTGTATGCCTGCTAGGTGTCTTGATGTAGTGTGTTGCTGTGGCTTTCCTATTTTCCATGTACATTCACACCTTGGAATGCTTGCTATATCTGTAAGGTGTTACTGCATGCAGTGTGGTCTGGCCATGGTGTGGGCCTTGACATCTATTAGGGTATTTGATTATGCTGCTGAGCAGGCCCCAGAGACTCTCAGGTGCATCTGTTATCTGCCTCATGGAATGGTACATATCAGTGGAGTACACCCATTAAATTGTCTAGTATTCTGCAGTTGTGACAGTGGGATAGCATGAGCATATGTATTACTACACTATTTCTGCCGTGCAAGTGGTGCATACTTTCAGGACTTCATAGTTAAAATTGCATGTGTTGTAACACCTTTCTGCCTACTGTTTGTACATTTCACATGGAGTCTGTGGGGCATCCCTGTAACTCAGTCACTGTTGCTATGTCTAGGCTCTTAACTATTAAAATATGGCGGTGTCAGACCTCTTATGTGTACAAATATTTGCAGGTTGTCCACATTTCTGCCTCATATTTTGGTCAATATCTCATGCACAGCTCTTTCTGGCAAATCACTCTGGGCTCAAGTCAGAATATAGTGACAAACATTTAAGTTTCAGACTTCATACCCTTCCAAACATCCAACAAAATGCAGAACCTGTTACTCTCTGAACTAAGTTTGTTGTAACATTATTTGTAATGTGTCCCTGGTTTTGGCCCTTTGCTCCACATATTTTATTACTTGGTCCGGATGTGTTCCTGTAACAGGTTGTGGGGTATGGCCAGTGATTATCCTGCTGTGAGTATGTGTGTGGCTTGCAAGGTGCTACACTGACATTATTACCTACTAGCTACCAACTAGCATGGCTATTTCTGTTCACACACTACTATTATAGAAATCCACTAGATTTGACAGTAAATATACATGACATGCTTTGTGTACTGCACATCCTATATTCCCTTTACATTCATTCCTACTATTACATGATATATTTATTGTAGCACAATGTTCTTATATAGCAGTCATGGCTTAGTGGTAAATCATGCAGACTACTGTTTCCTGGGTTCGGGACTGACAGTGGGATTTTATTTTGCTTTTGAACAGACTACAGGACCTGTCATTCAGAGTGACTAAGGCACTTTTAAGCAGTTGTAACTGGGTTAGCGCTGGTTTGTGTGGAGCTCACACATGCGCACTGGTGTTCAGCTCTGCGCACACCCGCTTACAACCGCTTAAAAGTGCTTACTCGTGCGCACACCCGCGCTATTTTCTTTGAAAGAAATGAAAATGGGGAGACAGGAAAGTGGTGAAAAAGGGGTCACAAAGAGGGTAAGACAGTAGGGAAACAAGCTTGGGTTTTGCAGGAGGGATGTAGGTAAGGCCCATAGCTGCCCATTTCTTCATCAGCAACAGCAGTGCATATGTTTGTAATTTGGTGTGACATTTGAAACCTTCCACCCCTGAGAGAGGTGTAAGGACAACAATAATACTTGTTGTACAGCCAATTGTAATTGACAGTTTCCATGTCCAGCAGACATGTGTGCAAAATGGGCAGCTATGTATGGGGCATAATATTTTTGTATGTACAGAGTGCCCTTTTTTTTTTTTTTTTTTTTTTTCAGGTGAGAGTGGTATGTCAGGTAAAGGAAGTCGGTATAGCTGGGGAGGTAGGTTGGGTAGGTCAAGAGACAAGACAAACAAGATGCATACAGGGGCGGTGTATGCCATGTGTGGGGGGGTTACACAATTGACAGGGACAGATGTTTTGGATATCCAGAGCCCATGAGCCCACAGATGGCAACAGTGGAACTGATATCCCCACCCATGGGCAGTTGCCACTGTGCCTTCACTGCCCAAGACAGGGCTGTGCTGGGGGCTGTGTAGGCCGGGCAACAGGCATGCCTGTTAGTTGTGCCACCTGTGCCTCAAGCTGGTGTAGGGGCCCAAGAACAGCTTCCTGGATCTCCCTAAGCACCACAGTTCAGACTCTACGGAGGGTGAGTGGTGGTTCTCCTCCGGCCGCACTTGCAGAGGGGGGATGAGCTCCATCCCCTGCAGCGCTTCCACCTGCAGGTGGCACAGGGCCACCGGAGGAGGGTCCAGACTGGGCACTACTGCCAGGTGCACTCGCCAGCTGAGGTGGGAGAGGTGGGTCCACTGGAACCCGCCTTCCCTGTCATCCTATGTTTTGCATTATGTCATGACAGTTTGAGTTAGTAACATACAATACCATTCGCAATTAGTTGTAACAGCATGCATTAGTATTCCCATTAACCAAACACCCAGATATTCACACCATTGAACAGTGAGCATAACACATGCATAATTTGAACAGCAATACACAGCCCAACAACATGCAGGGTTGATTGATGGCAACAGGCCATCAGGTTTGGATGTATGAACAGGGCAGATGTGTCAACATACATGCAAATATGTATGACCCAACAGGACAAATGTCCAGGGGTGTTAATTGTGATTGCACATACCAATTTCACGTGGAATGGATTATATGTGGTTATAGGGTAGGGTGAAGAAAATATAATTAACACCTTCGAATACCAATACATATGCTGTACATTTCTAATAGCTGCAGATATATACACACTACCGTTCTACCTACAGTTTCCTATGTGATAACTACTTCAAGTTGGTGATAGGAATGTTACTGCTACAGCAATATACATTTTCATTTGTATTCATACACGTTCAAATCTGGCTCTGTTCAGCTACATCATCCTGCTACATTTGCTTTATATAGCTATAGACAACTGTGGATGTTTGGTATTTCAGACAATCATACTATCTGCATATTGCAGACTGAGAGCAACATATCCAGATTTTGGGATACACATTCCAGCTGCAGGAACATTTTGAACACATTTCGCAGTTTGGTTCTGCTTGTCACATTCATTTCATTCTGTACTGACTGCAGTATACTTTATTCAGGAGTTATTACTATTTTATTGGTGGATTCATAACTCTTTCTCACACTCTCTCACTTGTTTTATTTTTACAATTCAGGATGGTACTTACTTCTAGGCTTTATTGACATGTTTTACCTGTAGTTATTACAATCCTTTCCAATAGTCTCACTTCTGTCATGTTTCAGTATTTCAACAGGGATATATTTCACACATGTGTTTTGCTCATCTTCTGCAGCTGTACTTTTCAGCCTGCTGCAGGTTGTGTACTATTATATTACAGGTGGGGCATCTATATTTCAGACTTTATCTCAGACATTTTCATTTTTCTGTTTGGATTACAGACTGCAACACACTTTTGTAATCAAGCAATACTTGCAAACACTCTTACACTGTTACTTGCAAATTTTATTACTTAGTGAGTACACTGCACTCTTTTGCTAACTGTCATACTTTTATATTTATTTACAGTTACAGGGAGAGGATTACTGACCTGCCTGGTGGCGCAACCGCACCAGCCTATCTCCATAGGCTCTGCGGTTCGCAGAACGGACACCTGCAGTTGTAATATAAATAAAGTAATATTGGAATACACATCTCCATAATATCAGCTAGGTTAATTTCTTATATACATAATTAGATGTAACTTACTCAGTAGTGGGGCGTTGGGCATTTGCCTGGCCTCCTGGATCCAAAGGTTCAGTTGGTCCTGCTTGCGTCTCTTCAGGTCCGCATGGTGGTGACGGACCTGCTCACCAGTCCTTGGAATCCCTGTGGCACTGGTGAGATCATGAGCCAACCGGTCCCACGCCTCAGCCCTATATGCTCCCCACAGGACCTGGCCCTGCATGAGTTGGGCCTCATGATTGTGGACAAGGAGCCAAACCATATATCTGGACTCCTCAACGCCCCACCTCTGTGCTCGGAAGCAACTACCCTCACCTACTCCTGACATTCTGGCTGCAAGTTAGTTCTACAATCGGTTATGCTGTGTATTCCCACCTATGGGGCTTATATATGCCATTTTTACCGCACTTATCTGTGATTGGCCATTTTGGAATTGTATCAGCTTTACAAAACCTGCTTTGTCATGCTCCTCTTTCTATTCATTCCTATATATTTGCTATTACTGCATTTCTAAGGACAGCTGTCATGGCTTAGTGGTTCAGTACCTTGACTATGGTGCATGGTATCCTGGGTTCGAACCTGGCCACTGCTTTTTATATTTTATGACTGTCTAGACAGGCTAGGAGGTGTGTCTGTGTAAAGGCAGTTTTGTTACAGCTTGCTCAATTTTGCCCATCGGTTAGCTTGTTGGCACGGTACGCAGCTGCGAGCAAATGTGTAAACCAGCGTAACCCGTTTGCTCGCAGCTGCGAGCAAACGGGTTACGCTGGTTTACACCTCATTTGGCTGTCAGCACGCATATTACACTCAGCTCAGCTAGGGGCACACAGTTTCAGTGTGTTAAACCACGGCTCACCTATGGGCACTCATTTTGCACCTGTTAAACCACTGCTCACCTTCGGGCACTCATTTTACACCTGTTAAGCCACTGCTCACCCATGGGCAGATGCACTCACCTTGTTAAACTGTAGCTCAGCTATAGGCACATCTGGCATTTTTTATTATTTTGTTATCTCACATTTCTTCAAAATAAATGGCCTATTTCATTACATTTTACATAAAATATAATTTTATATGTGTACATATATGTCAGGGACTTGTTTCGTGCTTATTTCACTAAAAATAAAAAATTGATGTTGTGGGGGCTCGAACCATGATTGCCTGCTCTTCAGCCAACGTCTCTACTGCTATGCTATTGCGTTTTGGCTTACTTTGCATAGTTAGTTCTTATATGCTTTTCCACTTACTGCTAACTGTGGCTGAGCTACGGGCACGCCCGCGCAAACGAGCGCACTCAAGGGCAAACATCTTTACAATTTAAAAAAATATAAAATGTTCATTTATATCATTTTATGTTCATAGTCTGTGGGGGCATGTCTTGTGTTGTGTTTATTCACATTTCCATGTACTCTGTCATGTGGGTTTACTTTAGGCACTTTTACTCTTCTGGGGGCGTGTCCGCTTGCAGGGCTCGGCCTACGGACACGCCCCCTACTGTCTTCCACGGACCGTGTAAGCCTTAGGTGTGATTCAGCATGCCCTCATGCATATGCATGACATGCTGATGTCACACCATTTAACTGCAGCCTCCGTGTAAGCCTTGTAACTCTTACACGGAGGCTTCGTGAATCCTGCCCTAAGTTTAATTTTTTTTGCCCCCAGATGAGAGGTCCCTTTTACACTTCATTTATTTGAAGAATAATATTACTATGTTCAATCAAAATTCAAACAAATGGCATTTCAGATGTTGCAAAGCAACAGAATGTTACTGCACGTGTTTACTTTTGTTTATTCTAAACCATTCACATTCATTTTAATTCATTATTTTGAAGTCTGGAATTGACCAAACACACAGGATCTCTGTTTTGGGATGCATTATTTATACCAGTTTAGAATATGACTGAATGACTTTGGTACGTTGGGAAGACCACACATAGGAAATGTGGATGCAAAACACAGAAAAATCAGATAACACAAATCTAAACATGCAAAAACATAAATGAATGATAACAAATAAGAAATTGCCTATTCAAATAGAAGGCAATTTGAATGTTAGTGAAACTGCATTCACATTGGCACAAGATCAGGCTTGCTACCATTTCTACACAAATATATATATATATATATATATATATATATATATATATATATATGTATATATATATATATATATATATATATATATATATATGTGTGTGTGTGTATGTGTCTGCTTTTAATGATTGACTGTCACATAACTGACTTTCAAATAACTGAGATGAAAAGAACGAAACTATAGAAACCCAAACGACAAATTTTTATGAGGGTAAGTAAACATTTGGCCAACTGTTAATGAATCTAACTCTGAGATAAGTATAACCCACCTAGGTAGGGGGCTACACCTCCTCAACTAAATATACCAAATCCAGGATCGCACTACAGTGGAGAACGGGGCATGTCAGCCAAGTGTTTACTTAGCCTCATAAAAAGCTACTGTTCTGGTTTCTGCAGTTTTCTTCTTTTTGTCTCAGTTATTTGAAAGCCAGCTATGTGACAGTTGATCATTAGAAGTCGACCTATATATATATATATATATATATATATATATATATATATATACTAATGAATTAACTTTATAGGAAACTAACTTTAATAATGCTATTATAAAGATGTTGCTGATAAAATTGACTTTAATCACACTATTATAAACATGCTTCTGAGGTTAATTGTTTAGTGCATACAAAGAAAACTACAGCAAAGTATGGCTTATTTTGTAAAAAATAAATAAATTAACTTGGCTATTGTTTAAGTCATGTAATATTTTCAAAGACCTACTTGAAATGAAACAGTGTGGGGACAGCTGTTGTGAAATAAAGCTGATCATGAAATGTGTTACTGAAATTAACATTTTGTTTTACTATATCTGTCTGAGAAAACAACATACGGCTCTAGCACGCCAGATCAGTTAAGTTGTGTAATGTATGTATTTGTGTTCGTTCTTCACATTATCAATAAGAGCAACTTATTAGAGTGTTTCCTGAAAAGATTTTTGTTGTGCTACATGTAGCTGAGTATGTCTGTCCTATTGCAGTGCTCATGCATGTACTTCCTTCTTTACACATTCATGTGCTTGTGCTCTAGTATGTTTGGTTCAGAAGACGTGACTGTGCATATGTCTATGAGAGCGTGTATGTGATCATTGTGCATGGACAAGCATGCACTTGTTTGTTTGCATGTGTGTTATCAAATAAAAATAAATTAAGTGTGTGCGTGTGTGTGTGCGTGTATGCAGACATATTTGCTTGTGTGCATGGACATACATATCCATGTATTTTGCATGCGTGTTTAAATATCTGTATGTGCGGTATGTGTGTTCCTGCATGTGTGCATGTTATCAAAAATAAATCAATCTGTATATATGTGTATGTGTTTATACACATGTGCCTAATTGTGCACCAACTGACACTGTATGCATCTGATGTCATACATTGCATAATAACATGCATAACAGCATAGAAAATAATACAGCTGGGTAAATACTTTTCAATGAATTTGTAACAATATTCCATTAATAAGAGTTAATTACCAAAGATGTGATTGGCTTGCATATGAAAAGTGCAGACACACACACACACACACACACACACACACACACACACACACACACACACACACACACACACACACACACACACACACACACACACACACACACGCACACACACACACACACACACACATGCGGCCATGCACACATCATTGTGCACATACATGCACAGTGTTTGTGCACTAATATGCTTTACTTTTTTATGGTGTCATTCTAGCTTAATTATTGCAGTTGTAACACAGTGTCACACACATAAGGTAAAAAATACAATTGTACATCTATACATCAGCAAGGGTGCTTATCACACTAATACTGCTTCACTAAAATCAGAGAAGAATATTCACAAACTGAAGGTTTGTGTCTTTATTTGACTATTAGTACTATAAACCAGTAACAGTGGTAAATTAAAATGATGTATCCAGATGTGGATGCAGAACAAAGGTTGGTGATCACATGTTAAATCACATCAAACATCAGATAACATGATGATTAGCTAACTGTGCAGTGGAGATGGTTAAAGCCCTGAGTAGGGCCTAGACATCATCAGGTTACCTTAAAACCTAGGTACTGGTATAGCAGATGAGGGGCCTAGTGACCACCACTGGTTTACTCATCCTTTAAAGACTGAGGTGTTCTGTCCCATTGCAAGGTTAGCAGATACTGGAGCTGGGGGTGTGTGGCATGCAATGTATGGGCTAGGAAAATGTGCTTGTAAAGCCTTGTCTACATATAAACCTTCATAAGCATGTCAGTCCATCAGATATGCAGTCTATATTGGCTGTTGGGATAGGTGCATGAGCTAGAAATTAGAACATTTCTCATGGTTGCCCAAATGAGAGTCATGCCTTGACTGACTCTTACTCAAATGAAGGGGAATAAATGGGTATGGTTACAGATGGGGCTTGATATTCAGCAGCTTGGAGCAATAAATGGGGTACAAAAATAATAAGGAGTGGTCTAGTACTGGCATTTGACCTGTAATGAATGGTAGCATTTAATGCATTGGAAATAATGAATAAGGTGCAATAATTTCACTGTTATCTACCATAATACCAAAAATCTGATCAAGGCATGTAAAAATAAACAGGGAAAGTCAGTCTACTAATTCCAAATTTGAATTAATCAGTAGTATAAGCAAAGCCACGGCCTTATGTAAAAATGTGAAGCCACATGAAGGTGGATTATCCTGGAATTTACTAACATCTGCTCTGCCTTAATTACACAGCTTATGGTTATTTGACTGAAAAATAATGGTGTATGTAAGTCTCAACATAACACACAAAATCAGCTCCATACCAAAACATAATCTAAAATGTCTGTTTAGAAAAAAATACCAGCCAGTAAGGAAAACATAAAGACGTGAAATTCCAGCTGTCACAAATTCCAAGCAATTTCACATGACAAGAAACACACTCTGCAATCTAATCCATACATTATCTTGGATTATTGTTTAATTAATTTATATAGCAATAAAGCAGCAGATGCAAACTCTTCAACCCTTAATTTGCAATATGAACATATGTTATCTGAAATACATTGCTCTAAGCGGCTGCTAAGTGTACACAACCTAACACATGCAGCTTGCTTTGTCCAGTGCCCCCTATAGAGGATGCAAACTAACTACTGTAACTTCAGAACTTGTAAGTGATGCAGGAAACACAAAAAGTTAAATATGGTAACCTCAGAGTCATCTTGAATAAATTAGCATAATTGTGTATGAATGATATACCAGCATCTTCTTCTCCTTTCTTGGATATGATGACATGCTAAGCAATCTATTATGTTCTTCATGTAGCATCACTCATGAGGCATATATCCCTGGACATTCAGTTATGCTTGGAACACAGAATGTATCCTGTCAAAGAAGCACCAGGAACATTAGATATGGCTCTAGGAAAGCAGCTCAAATATACATACTTGCAATGCATAACATGACCTTTGACACATACTGTAAACAGTCTACCTTATTAATTCATATTCATTAACAGAAATTATAAAATGACTGCTCATTACTATTCAAAAACGAGAATGCTGATTGGACAGCCCAACCAGCATGTCTATTATAAATTAAGTGCATTCCAATAGAAAACAGTCTGGCCACTGAAGTACCATTGAGGACCAGACTTTCTATTGGTATATGCTGAGGGACAGAGAAAATATGAAAAAAAATCAGGTACAGTGTGCAAAACTAAAGAATCAGAAACGTACTTGATTTTCCTTGTGTTTCTGCACTCTCCCACATAAACTCTCAGCAGTCATACCTCTCAAATCTCCACATTTTGTCTTATAATTTTGGTCTGTTCCTCATAAAAATTGTAGTTTTCTGGCAAGCCACTGGTGATTCAAGTTAAAGACATTTCAAGTTCAGGCTTCATATCATTCCGAAAATGCATACTAACATAAAACGTCTTATTACAGCAACTTTCTAAGTTTATAAGGGCAATTTTTAAAATCTGTCACTATTTCTGGATTATTGTCACTCCATCATGTTGGGCTTTGTCCAGATTTTTTGCATTAAGAGTATGTCGTCAAAGAAACAAACAAAAAAAAAAATAAAAAATAAATAAATAAATTAAAAAAAAAAACAGCAATGGAGATACTCCTTTCTCCATTACTTCTGCACTGCAAAAGATATGTTTGTAGTGACCATGCATGCATAATGTAGATGTCCCACATTAACAGTGAAATGAGATGTGCCCACATAACCACTACCACTGATACACACAGTGCTTTCATATTTTGACTAGGCCAGTGTTGTATCCCTATAAATGGTACACAGGTAGGCCATAGGTATTCTGCAGTACACAGAAATGTTCAAACATAACAGTGCCACCTATGAGATGCAGCCACTGGTGGGGACCACTTAAGCAGGAATATTGTAAACTCATGTATGGCCCAAAAAATTACCTGACCATAGGCTGGATAATCATCAGTACACCGTAGTAAGATGTACTCAGGTATAGTTCTTACAGTCACACCTCTACAAGATATTAAGAAGCACAACAGCTTAAATAAGTCAGTGGGGCATATGCCTCCGAGTCTTCCTCAGTCTTTGTCATGGCATGTGTCATCTTCTGCAGTCTTGGGGTAACCATTCCAGCAAAGACCTTCCCCACTCCAGTGTGCAGCTCTTGCAAAAAAAAAAAAAAAAAAAGTAAAATATACCTACCTAGGTAACAGGATTCCTCTCAGCAACCTTGCCTTATGCACTGGCAGCACTTTAGTCCAGCAAGTTACCAGCTGCTAAGTCATCATACTGTCCTATTACTGGAAAATCTGATCTCTGCTAAAGATCTGCAGCACAAAATAAAGAGATATGGACATAGATGAAAATGACTGCAAGAGGCAGGCAATAATCAGACAAAAGGACCTTATATCACATGTAACCTTGAAATGGACCAGATAATGCAGTCACTGATGATAACCCAAAGGGTAAAACATTCCCCTCTGCCTGAAAACAAAGGAAGCATGACATCTATTAATAAGGAGAACAATGTCAATACAGTCCTGCATAGGGAAAGCTTACCTAAAAGTACTAACAGTACCCAAGACTCATCAGAGGAAGATTTCCCTCCTAAACCTAAACAAGAAAATCAGAAATCTTGTAAAGTCTTCTAGAGCAACTTATGAAACTAAAATCACATCCCTAGCCAAGGATAATAATAAGGCAGTCTTCAAAGGAATGCCCAGCTATGTGCCGAACTGGTTGTAGATGGGATCACTCATACTACACTGGAAGATATCGCCAACCTGCTAGCTGACAGATTCAGCACAAACTTCACCCTCCTATCCCCACCTACCATACCCCAAAGTATACCTGACACCAGCCCTCTACCTAGTATGTCTAGAGTGGCCAAGGCCAAAAACCTGGCCTCAATGGGACCAGATAATATCCCAGGTTGTTTACTAAACAATCTAAAACAAGACCTAGTGGACCCACATGGCATTTTCTTTAATCATAGCTTTCAAACTGGCTATATTCCTGCAGAATGGAGAAAAGCAACAATAATCCCCCTGCACAAAGGGGGGGGCATCAACTAACCCTGGGAACTACAGACACATACGTCTAACCAGCCTCATCTGCAAGGCCATGAAAAGAATTATCATGGATCTTATCAACAAGGACATAGGTGACCTCCAAATGCTGGACCCAACCCAGTTTGGCTTTGGTAAGGGTAGATCATGCTTATTAAACCTGACAGACTTTTTTGAGAATGTGATCAAAGCCATGGACAAAGGTAAGACAGTTCACAGAGCCTATCTTGACCTTGCCAAGGCTTTTGACACAATTCCCCACTCTGGCATTGTTGAGGAACTCTCCCAGATAGGGATTAACCTTTATGTTACTAGATGGGTAACTTATTGGCTCACTGACAGAACACACTAACAGAATTGGTGACAACACCTCCACCAGTAGACCTGACACCAGCCCTCTGCCTAGTATCGCTAGGGTAGCACAGGGGTCTGTGCTAGGCCCCTTACTATTTGCCATATATTTCTCAGAAGTTCAAGCCAAAGTAGATGACCTCTGGGAAAAATGACTGGTGCCAAAGCCATGATCTAAAACTAAATGCAAAAAATGCATTATTATTCCCATTGACAAAATGGAATTCCCTAGAAATTACAATACTGACAGCACCTCCAACCCCCCCCCCCCCCAGAGTTCCAACCCAGTGGTGCAAGATTTGGGAATGCAGGTTAATAGCAATCTGAACTTTGACCTCCGGGTTTCCACAGTAGCAAGGGAAGCCCTCTACATAGCACACCTCATAAGCAAGGGCATAACATTCAAGTCAAGGGATGTTATAATTCCACTGTACTCGACCCTTCTCAGACCACTAATAGAGTATAATGCATCCTTTTGTATGTATCTTACCAGGCACCTTTAGCAGCTGGAGAGACCTCACAGGTTTCTCATTAAGAAAATACAGAGACTCCAAACCATGACCTATGTGGACAGGCTGAAAGCCCTGTCACTTCACACTGTATATTATTGGCTGCTGAGAGATGACTTGTGCCTGGCCTATAAGGCAATTTCAGACACTGCCTAACTGAAATGCTGCACATCCACAATTCAAATGACACAAAAGTCACTTGCTCTATGGATCTTAACCAAGCTTGTGACATTAACAGAGCATGCTGAGAGACAAATATGTCTCCCAGAGACTGCTGCTTCTTTGGATTAGATTTCTTATTAATGTAAAAAAGAGTTCCTTACTGACTCTATTCAAACACAACCTAGATAACTTGATGGGAGACCACAAATTCGCCCTTGAGGTGGCACCCATGTCTCTCATGGACAGTGATAGTGAGTGTTGATCACCGACCCACTCTGTTCATAAATTCATTCTGCAAACTACCCAAAAAGGACAAATGGGGATACATGAGATTAACATGTTTAGGCTTGTAAAGGCTATAGGGCCACTAGCCTAGTAACCTTCTATGAACCTATGAACCTATGGATATGTCTCACACAGAGGTATACAAAATAAGTGTGATGCCACAATAATATATAGCACAGTTGTCTCATAAACATATGCTTTCTATGCCCACAAACACACAACATTATGCAGTTGCCCCTGCAACATGATCAACCATTCAAGAAAAAAAACATGGCTGCCCAGGACTGCAGGCCTATAATCACATGGCCAGTTATATAGCCGTACATGAAAATATATTCAAATACACAGTGCAGGTGATATACGTGGCCCATTATTTGAAAGAGTATGGGATATATGTATGTAAAAGCATACTGTATCCATGACAAAATGCATGCACATGCAGATCTGCTGCACCAGGGGCTCTAGTTATAAACCATACCTGTGCTGCCATATATATGTGTATCAGCAAGCGTTAGTATGCATTCAGTGCAATGAAAATAAATATGCTGCATAGTAACATGCATGGGTAATTGGCTAATGCATTCACCAATAAACATTCTACAGTATGAAGCATAATGGGCATTACATAGCTGTATATGTTATCCCAAATAATAGTGAAAAAATGTAGACTAACTAACAACAGAGAAAAGTATCAAATAACTATACAACCCTGTAATTCTATACTGAAATAGTCATTGAAACATAACAGATGCAGTTATCGATATTCAGTTTACACCAATACACATGCACTGATATAAACATGCAAAACACATTAAGCACTGACATACATGCTTCTTATTTAACCTGACCATACAGACAGCTATACATAAATCTATATATGGTCATCACATCTATATTTAGGCTGTTAGAACATTGTGAAAATACCCGAGGATGTGTAACACTAGCAGACCTACAAACTATAACTATAATCTGCACCTATCACTACACCAATGATGCTCTTGCAATCTGCATGCTGGATCCCAGTCGGCTATCATACAACAGTTAGCAGATTCTCCAACACATTGTTTCAATAAAGTAGACTTTCTGTAGTCCAAACAGGTGGACATCACAGCTCCTAAGAAAGGAAAGCATCATCAATGGCTTCTCTCCCCATATGGGTGCTTACAATCTTCCCATGCAGATGCATTCACCATTTTTTAGATTTGAGTAATCCCTAAATGTTGCACAGGAACCCCATCATTGCAAACTTTGGTTGTTGAATCCAGAAAAGAAAGACAGAGCCATAATATCTGCTATTTAAAGATATACTGTCTAGCACAGAGTATATAGATCACAGAGCACAGTGTTTGCACATATGTACTACACTCATGACTAACTGCAAAGGTTTGTACAATTTGCCTGTCAACAGACTATGATGCTACGCCTTGCTTCTCCACTTGCCCCAAATAAGGTTAAGGTAGTTTCATAGAATTCAGACTAAATGGAAATCATTAATACAAAGTGCAATAAAAATAGACATGCTAACTGGGGCCTACACTGAGAAAATAAGCACTGTAGGGTAGCTTGAACCCCAAATTTTTTTCCTGATTCAATTTTTAGAACTTTTGACCACTACTCAGTATCTTAATACATGATTATGTCAGTATCAGCCACAAAAGTGACCTTTATCTGTACATGTGTATATCTATTAGTTAATGTTTAGTGGTCTGCATATGCTTAAAACTTACATGTGTGTTTTCTTTAACATGTCAGTGGTATGCACATACCTGTATATATGTATAATTTTCACCAGTAATATTTCCATTCTATATATTTAACATTAGGAAATGGCTGTCAGTGGTTGTATCATGGTAAACAATTAGGTATTCCTGGAAGCACTTCAGCAGCATAAAATGGAATTATAGAGTAGTGGAGGGGAGCATAGCCAGAATGAGCAGCAGTGGGATGATATCTTCAGGAATGTGCTGGTAATGGTCATGGGTGCATGTAGGCAGGTTGTTATCATGTAGCAAACATGTGGACATGTGCTCTACAGTGTTCTATGCAAGACAAACTGAAATAGGCTAAGAATGCCACTAGTCGTGGATCACCCACAGCACCATTAAATTATACAAAGCAGTTTCTGGTGTCCCTTTGTGTACATGACTCCAACTTTTGGCTATCCAGTGCTACCACTGAGTTTGGTGCCGCTCCAATACAAACACATATAGATATGTACTATACTTAACTAGTATAACATTTTCCATGATTGCACAGCAATAGTGTTGGGACATTTTTGAACTGACAAATTTCCATATAACATACATGGTGCTATGCCACCCCTATCTGCACAGCTGCACATATCCTGCTCTATGTTGATCTGCCATCCCTGTGTGCACAGCCGCACGTATCCTGCTATGCCATCCCTAACTATACAGCAGCACATATGCTTCTCTGCCATCCCTACCTGCACAGCTGCATATATCCTGCTCTGTCCTCCCAGCACATATCCTGCTTTGCCATCCCTACCTGTACAGCAGCACGTACGCTGATGTGCCATCCCTATGTGTACAGCCGCATGTATCCTGCTATGCTCCCTACCTGTGCAGCAGCATGTATCCTATGTTTCCTGTTCTGCCATCCCTACCTGTACAGCAGCACATATGCTGTTCTGCTATCCATACTTTTACACCAGCATACGTTCTGCTGTACAGGTAGAGATGGCACAACTGCAACCCCTGACAATGACAGATTATGTATGGAGTATAGCCTTGCATATCATTTTTCATTGTTGTGAGTACATCACCTTAGTTCATATATCACATTAATCTTACCCATCTTTTAGGACCATCTAGGTAGGTGTTGTGGTCACACATTAACTTAGATGGGCATGGCTGCAGGTTTGTGAGCAGACTGTGGTGCATACCTAGTTGTGCCTTGAAGAAGTGTGTTACTGATATCACTGTCTTTCCGTGTAGACAGGACTGATATCAAATGACTAAATTTATATGTCACTTGAAAATATTAATATGATTTATATAAAAGTGTGACACTGCCAGTCCAGCTATCTGGTATTTTGTAGGTAATCATATGTCATTTGTGAATATTAATATGATCCATAGGCTTGTCTTACAAATGTAAGAGAATGATATGTTATGTGGATATTAAACTACTGGTGAGGAAGTGTGTGTTGAACTTTATGTTATGTATTGAGCTTCAAGAATGTAACCGCAGTGTACCCTTCTGGAAAAGAACAGAAATGTATATAAATGACATTAATAGCAGAAGTTGGAACATACAGAGTTAACTTGCAAGATGTCAGGAAAATAAGTTAAAAGTGTTTTATGGTAAGCTATAAAAAAGTTAGTTTCAGAGCAGCAAGCAGACACAATGCTCAAAGCTAGAGGTTTTTCTATTGTCTGGAAACAGAAATAATTACTAGGGTCCAAATGTAAAAGTGTTAATTGTTTTATGACTTCCAGTTATAGACAAACTTCTGAGAGATAAATATTTTTCACAGAGAAATGTTAAATTCTGTTGGCATCTGTTCAGCCTGGGAACTGGAGTCAGGTGACAAATAGTGATGTCATCCAGCTGACCCAGCAGTAAAGTTTTGATATTAATTTGGGAACTCTCTCAGAGATCTGGGCATTTTCTATCTTGTCTTGGATTTGAAAACATCAATTCAGCACTTAACTGTATTTGCCTTGCTCTGTAAGTAAGATTTATGTATAGTGTTTCTCTTAGAGATAGTTAGGAATATAGTACGGATTAGTTTAGATGTTTACTGTATTTATTTGAGACTGTCCTGCAATGTTGTTTTAAAATATTCCCTGTGATTCTGAACTCTGCAGTCACTGTGTTAAGTTATCGAGTATTGTCTTGTTCTTTTATTATTTATTATTAAATATATTTAAATCTTTTAATTGTGGTTGGTTTGTGTAGAGATATTTAAGCTCTTAGAGTACTTGCATATGTATTTGGTGACACTGCATAAACCCCTCCAATAACATTAAAAGTCTTGGACACACTTGCCATTTGGCAAGGGAATATAGTAGCTGATAAGTAAGGTTGGCTAATGGCAGCGGGTACTACCTTATAGCCTGGACAAAAGGGGACATAGCTAGTAAACCTGTGCCAGCCTTTCCCAGGAGTGTGTATGTGTCTCCATATAAATCAAATCTCAAAGTATGTGCGTGTCAGCTACTTGGGCAGGGACATGAAGCACTGGTTGGACAGAGAAGAGGCTGGACATCTTAGCTTGGCCACTCGGCTGAGATCTTAATCCTATAGCAGTGCCAGTGGGGAGTCTTATTGGGGATCTGGAGAAAGAGGCAGAAAACAGCCCCAGACTGACTGTGATCTCTGTGGACTCTTAAGGGAAATTGTACTTTACTGTGTGTATACTTGTCATCAACCTAATGTGCACATCCCTCACTGATGCTAGTGGTGATGATTGAGGCTCCTTGATTACTGAGCCAGTGCAGGGGCATCACAATAGCCATGACATATAATAACACATTATTGTGACTAATCTGTACATTTCACATCTGTACTTTATGTACAGTCCTGTTTATCACAGAGACACTTTGATAAAATGTTTAGGTCCTGAATAAGAAAATTTAAATGAGGACATAGAAGGTCTGGCACAGGGTCTCAGAGAATGCAGTACTTCTGGCTTCCTCACAGTAGAATTACTTTTCCTACCCACCACCTCAGGATCTGCCTGATGTCTTTTCGACATGCACCCATTTGGTCCATTCATTCTGTCAGGGATAAGACCCATGTATCCTCAGCTATGTGGCAGTCCTATGCCCATTTGCTTTTATCCAGGACATTTAATCAGCTCATTTATTTCTCCTACTTTGGTAATAGTCAATGGCAGGGAGTGGACCAGCTTCTGGTCTCAGGTACTGGCTTATCCATCCCTCCCACAGGAGGCTTGCTGATTCAGAATTGCTGCCTGACTGTGAGGAAGAGGAAGAGGAGAAGGAGGTATGTATGTTCCCATACCTTTATCTTTCTGCACCTCTGCCTGGGAGAGCTCTGCAATGACAACATCAGCCAGCCTGGGCATTACAGATTGTGTGTGTGTGTGTGTGTGTGTTTGTGTGTGTGTATGTGTGTTGAGGGGCACAGTCATAAATATATCTTGGGACCACTTCATATTAGGCCAGTATTTATCAAAATGTATTTATTTATTTACTGACATCTGTTAACCGGGTTAGTCCAGCTGAGCCAGGGGGGCATTTTCAGTGGAGACCTGAGGTGAAAACCTAATACAAGTTATTATGATATTTACACAATATTAAAGTAGGGTCACAGAAATATAATTTGTGCACAGCAGTACAATGCATGGGTAAAATAACAGTTAACAAGTAGAATTTCCAAAATTTGACAACAACAGTATATATCATAGGCCAAATAACAATTAAAAGTTTAGAGAATATTACACAAAGGAGTACAGTATGAATACAGTTTGCTAGAGCAAGTACAAGGAGGAAAAAAGGGTTTCTAGAGAAAAGCAGAAAGATAAGACGAGAGGAGACTAGTTCAAGTGGGGGTTTGACAAGGGCATGACCAAGTCGTCAGGAGAACAAGTTTAAGTTCTTTCTTAAATAGGTATTTATGCTGAATGCTTATTATGCTGAGAGGGAGTGAGTTCCAAGCATGGGCTACAGAGTGTTTGTAAAGGGTCTTACCAATGTTTTTGCTGGGTTTGTATAACTGAAGGAGGTGTTTACTGGCAGTAAGGAGGTGATGAGTGTGGTTATAGAAGGAGACTAAATTGGAGATGGAGGGACAGGATGAGGGTTCATATAGGATAGAGTGTGCAGTATGTAGCTGGGGTATAAGTAGCTGTTTGGGGAATTTGATGATGTGTCAGGTAGTTAGTGCAGAGTTTTAAGGCTATGAGCTCAGCCTCTATATGCCTACTGTGTGACTCTAAGTAAGTAACTTAACCAGGCGGTGCTCCTGGGCTGAGCCTGAAAAAGGTCCATCTGGCTATGTGCTCTTCCTGGTTAATAAATAAATAAGTGATATGGCAGGCTATGTCTTCAACGGAAATGTGCAAATTTTAATATATCAATATATGGATCTATGTCAAAAGCTTGAGTTTTCAGAAATGCAAAATTCATATTGTCAAGACAATATGATCAAGTTTCTGAAAACTCGAACTTAAGAAAACAACAAAAATCTAACTTTTTTCATAGGTTCCTAGGTAGGTACTAGGGCCTATACAATCATAGACATGACAATTCCTTGTATATTTCTTCCCACACTATTTATTTCCCTGGACCCCTGTCTAGCAGGGTGACTGACGTGATCCCTGGGGTGAATTTCCTTTCTCCCATCCAATCGTCAAGGTTCCTTTTGAACTTTTGAAGATGGCCAAAGAGGCGCTCTGCTTGACATGTATGGGAAGTCTATTCCAGAGTATGGGGAGTCTCTGGGTCAGGAACCGATCCCTCCAGCATGTTTTGTTTATTGTAATGACAAGGTTTAGATCCCTGGAGCGTGTGGCTCTGAGGGACTGGGATTTCTTTAAGTGTAGCATGTCCAACAGCTCTGGGTTTGACATGGCCTTGTATGTTAAGCAGAGATCGCCTCTGAGTAGACAATATGTGACAGAGTATAGGTGGAGTTTTTTTAGATGGTCAGCATAGGGCATCTACTTTAGGCTTGTGATTCTTTTAGTGAGGTATTTCTGCGGCCTTTCCAGTAGTTGCAGATGTCTTGAGAGGTACATACCAAACAGGGCATTGTATTCTATAATGGGTCTAATGAGGGATGAGTACAGTGGGACAATGACCTCCATTTTTCTGGATGAAAAGCCCTTAGTGATGAGGTGTGCCACATAGAAGGATTTCCTAACTGTTGTGGCAATTTTATCAAAGGTGAGACCACTGTCCACCTATGTCCCTAAGTCTCTTACCACACTTTTGGTGTTTAGTGTACTGCCACCTATGTGGTAATTCATGGGTACATGTTTTTTCCCAAAGGGGATAACTATACATTTGTTGACACTGAGCTTGAGCCCATGGCTCTGGCACCAAGCATCTGTTTTTGTAAGGCCCGTTTGTAGAGTATCCACATCATTTGGGGATTCAATAATGGCTCCCAGTTTGCAGTCATCTGCAAAATGTGTTAGCCAGAGTCCCTTAGTGTTGGCCTGCACTTCAGAGAAGTAGATGCCAAAGAAGAGCGGTCCCAGGACTAAACCCTGAGGTACTCCACTTGTCTGGAGCTGGATTTGGAGTCGGCTACTTTTACAGTGTGGATTCTGTCAGTAAGCCAGTTGGCAACCCATCGAGTGACGTAGGGATTACTGCCCAGCTTAGTAAGTCTATCTATAATTCCAGAGTGGGGGATGGTGTCAAAGGCCTTGGCGAGACCCAGATAGGCTGTGTGGACTGTCTTACCCTCGTCCACAATTCTGGAGACTGATTTGAAGAAGTCAATCAGGTTCAGGAGACAAGATCGGCCCTCCACGAACCCAAACTGGGTGGGGTCCAGTGTTTGAAGGTTGCCAATGTCTTTGTTTATAAGTTCAATGATAATACATTCCATTTCCTTGCAGATCAGGCTTGTCAGACTGATGGGTTGGTAGTTCCTGGGATCCAAGGTGGACCCCCCCTTGTGGAGTGGGATAACTGTAGCTGTGCGCCACTCAGTGGGCACAAAGACTGAGGTGAGGCTATGATTAAACATGACACTTAGGTGAGGTGCCAGTTCATCTTGTAGTTCATGCAGTACACAGCCCAGGATGTCATCTGGTCCCATGGATGCTGTAGTCTTAGCTTTGTAGAGTGTGTTTTTTACCTGTAAGGCCATTATTACCGGAATTTGATGATCTTCCGGTATTGAAATGGGCCATTTAGGGGGGAGAGGGAGGTGAAGTTGGCACTGAATCAATCTGATAGGATAATGGCAATATCCTCAGGATCAGTATATTTAATGCCATTCTGTTGTAGCTCAGAGCAGATCTGAGCATTGCCATTTAGATTCTTATAGGTTCATAGGTTCATAGATAGTACTAAGCTAACTGCCTGCCCTGCCCAGCCATTTTAGCCAGTTATCCCTTGTGAGACTCAAACCCTGCACTTTGTGTTTGTAAGGCAAACACCTTAACTATTAGGCCACCCTCCCAACCCTCCCAACCCCCTCTTGACAAAGTTGTAGAATGCTTTGTGGTTGTCTTTGGAATCTTTGGCAATTTTATTTTCTTAACTAGCTTTGGAGGATTTTATGAAGGATCTCAGCTTCTTTCTGAGGCTGGTAAGGGAGCTTTTTGCATCCTGGGATTTTCCTCTTTTCTGCAACAGTTTCTTCCTTTTGTTGTAAAGTTTGTTTATGGCAGGAGAACACCAGATTGGCTTCCTTTTTTTGGAGCAGAGCATCTTGGTTCTATTTGGGATGGCACAATTCATGAATGAGTGGATGTGCTCGTACAGTGCCTTAGTGTAGGAGTCAGCAGTCGAACTTTAAGTTCCCATCTGCATGGGTGTCATGAAGTTTGTCAGTTCTGACTTGAGTAGCATGAAGTTGGCTTTGGAGAAGTTTTTATGAAAGTTTCCTTACTGGGGGGGTGGGGGGGGTGGGGTGGGATGTGGATGTTAAGGGTGATTAGCTTATGGTCAGACCTGACCAACGAGGGGGGTGACCATAGGTGTGGAGCATCGATTTCCCATGTTGGTAATGACCAGGTCTAGGATATTGGAGCTCCTGGTGGGACTATGGATTAGTTGATCCAGGGCATTGGAATTTATGAATTGCAAGAACTGTTGGGCAAAGGTGTTGGTACATGAGTAGTTTTCCCAGTTAATGGCAGGGTAGTTGAAATCACCCAGTATTAGGGTGTTTGGTTGCATCTTAATATTTTCCAGTATGTTTAGAAAGGTGTAGTGAGAATCTTGGGGCATGGTGGGGGATCTGTAGCAAGCTACAATTTGGATTGCAGTCTTACCTACTGTTAGTTGCACCTGGTGAATTTCAGATGCATTGTGTTGGGCAACTAGCCTGGTGGTGTGAATATCCTTGGTGGATATAGACACTCCCCCACCTTTAGTGTTTCAGCCCTGGTTTGGTGGCCGAAAAGTGTGGTAAGAGTTGTACTGCAGGGGTGCTCTCTGGTGCCGTGAACTATGTCTCAGTTACTGCACAGATATTGATGTTCTCCATTTTTAGGAGTGCCTCAAGAGAGTGCATTTTGAGGTTTAGACTTCTAGCACTGAGTAGCATTACCTTCAGATTTTGCATGCTTATACCTGTAATGGTGGTGGTTTTGTCCTTTGAACTTTGCCTAAAAAAGGCACTATAGGGGTGGCAAGAGCCTTAGCCAGTAACCTGAATCCCAGGGGTGACAGGTGCAGACCATCTCTGGCAAAGCATCATGGTCTGTTGATCATGTCCTCCCAAGCACACAGATACTGGATCCACTTTGAATGACACCAGAAGCTTAGCCAATTGTGGTATCATTCTGGAAAAAGTCAGGGTGCTACTCAGGGCTAGGGTCATACCTGCCTGGGCCACATGATCCGACAGCTCTTCCATGTCTCTTTTCATGTAGTCCAGGGAGGTACATCTCAAGTCATTCACTCCAACATGGACAATGACAGAGTCATATTTGTACTTGTTGTGGAGTGACTTGACTGCATGCATTATGTGGCAGATCCTGGCACCCAACAGGCAGCTGACTGTAATTTTCTCCTTGTTCAGCCTGGTGAGTAGGGCATCAGTGTGCCTGACTATAGTCATCTATGGCTAAAGTGTTAGGTACGTTGTCATGCCGTAGGGGCTGTTCCTGGGTGGCACACTGGTGTTGTGAGCTATGTGACACTTTGGTTGTGATTGGTGTTTGTTTGCATTTCAACTTCAAAGGTCCTTGTTGCTTGGGCAGGTTACAGTTAAGGGCCTCCGCAAATGTGAATTTAATGTTGCTATGTGTAGGTGCTGGTGGTGTGGGTTTAGAAGGGCTATGTGTTGCTTGAGGTGTAGTGCAGGTGTTAACCTTCTCATCTTGACTGTCTAGCACAATCTTGGGTGGAGAGAGCTTTGATTCCAGTTTGGCTATGTAAGTGCATCTCTCACAGGTTGTAGTGTTAGGTGGTAGGAGGAGAGGGTTGTCTGTGTACATGAGGCAATTGCTGCATTGCCCCAATATGTCCAGGTTCACCATGTGGACAAGAGAAATCACTGGAAGCTGACCCTTGGACATGCCTGGTTTGGTGCTTTTTTTGTAAAGTACAGGAGCTGTTTTCCCTTACCTTAGCAAGGTACTTTGCAGTTATAGGCTGTTTAGTGCCTATGACTAATTTTGCCTTATTAACAAGGAGAAATGAATGCTTGTATCAGTTTAAGGCTTCCTGGTGCTTTCCAGCAGGTATTAGAGCAAGTGCTAGTCACAGGGATGCTTAAATGTAAGATGAAAAAAAATGGTTTATCCTAAACACTGCAATGTGCACAAGAGAAGTTAGATGTGAAAGTAGGTAACTTAAGTTTTACCTTTCTAAAAAGTTAAGTTTTAGTGGAGAGTCACTATTTTTAAAACAGCAAGATAGATTGAAAGGGGGGGGGTTCACTTTTGTATTCTGGTACTATGGAATACAGTAGGATGGCCAATAAATTTAAATAGTTGAAGGGGAGTAATTTCGCAAAATTATAATTTTGTGCTTACTCACACAAGGCACTGAAAGCAGAGAGGAAATGAGATTAATGGTCAAATTAACATAAGGGGAAGGCAACTAGAAAGACAGTGGTATTTAAGAACACTACACTAACTGAGTGGGAGGGTGGGGAGCAAAATTTCTGCCTGACTCACAAGAGACAGAGCTGTGGTCTCTTTTGAAGTTTTAATATGCAGTTAAAAGCAGAATACAAGCAAAACACAAGGGAAAGAAAACAAACCACAGTATTCCTGCACCCACAACCCCCTCTGCATACTACATACACCCATTCCGAGATAAAACTACAGTGGGGAAAAGGGTAAATTCACTGATCCTCATTATACTGCGATCTCCATTCAAAAGCTTCAGGTTTTTGGAAAATCGATCATATGGTCTCGACCATATCAATTTCAAGTTTCTGAAAAGTTGAGTTTCTGATAGGGACCCCAGTACATATAAGTGTATGCCTATGTGTATTCCATGGTATTGTGCTCTGAGTTTGGAAGCATTAAAGACCCCTGTACTGAGCACAGGTCCCAAACAGAAGCACATTATAAGCTATCATAAAATGTATGCATCTGGAAAAGACATTTGAAAATTCTAGCTTAAACCTAGCTTTAGAAATATATATTTTTAGCCTAGATGTCATTTCATCAGTAGTTGCTTGAATTTTGTTTTGGGTCATGATTACTACATTTGCTTTAATGGAAAAATGCTACTAAGTGCTTCATATTGACTATTTATCACAAATTCCATTAGTACTTCAGTGACAACAGAAAAAAATTATTTATCAGGGAAAATGCAACATCCAAAGTTTAAGGAAAACATAAGCATACTCCTTTATTTTGCCAGTTAGTTCTGAAAATAAATGACAAGGATTTATTTTATTTATCCCCCAAACATTGGTTGTCAAGCCTGCCCAAACACCCCTGACACACACACACACACACACACACACACACACACACACACACACACACACACACACACACACACACGCACACACGCACACACACGCACACACACACACACGTGCATACACACACACACACACACACACACACACACACACACACACACACACACACACACACACACACACACACACACTTTCTGTGGCCTTGTCAACTGCAGACAGTGAAATAAGAACACAGGAATTGAAGCCATAGCTCTATTGGAAAAAGTGTTTCCTTTACCTTCTCCTTACTGGGAAATATATACACTAACTGGTCCTGTGGCATGTGCATACCTCCAAATATATGCCAGCTACTGCTAGTGCATAATGGACTGCTTGGTAAGTCAGATCTCAAGTCCTTAGCCCCTTCCCTGTTGCTTGTATCATTACTCAGTTTACCTCAGGTAGCAGCCATGTGGCAGGAAAAAAATCAAGTTTTCCCCTCATCAGTGTAGGTCAACTGAGCTCAGATGCCCCCTAAAGTGCCTTACTAGCATCCTCTGACTACCTCCTCTGTTACACAACTGCATTATTTAAACCTAGGTGGCAAGGCTGTATCCCTTATTTCCAAATGAGATGACTTAGATTTAAAGGAACTTATACGAATGCCTGAAACTGAATGAAAAGTGCATTCCTTTAAGAAGTAATGAAATTATTTGTATAAAAATATGACATTAATATAATAACTTGTATTTTCTGTTTCTGTAATGCTTGACTTGACTTTGCAGAGAAAACTGCATATTGTATATACAACAAAGATCATAATTTTAATCCATGCATCACAGGACAATAACAGTAGTTAGCAGTAAATCATTGTTACTTACTAATATTTTAAACTGATTGTGAATAATCACACCAGATCACCGTATGATGATCTTTTTCCCATAACATTCATGTAGAACCATAAATTGCTCTTTGGGGTTTCAAACTTGGCAAGACTGCAACTAACAGTGACAGGATCACTGACAACATGCAGTCAGAGTGAGATGATAAAGAGGACTGCTGTTAATCCCTGAAACATGTTCTAGTCATTGACAAGACACACTTGCTAGTCTCATCTTTTTGTATAAACCAGGTGAGATTTGCAACATGTGAGAACTTGGCATACACTGCCTTCTTCCATTTCACTGTAGATGCATGTTTTATATAAACTGATGCATGTACAGCCACCAGATTACATACAGTCTGATTATAGCACACAACTAAATACATTCGGACATTCTAGATGCATTATTAATTTCTAATGTCAAACAAACTGAAAGTGCATGACTGCCCAAAGTACACAGGAGACTAGCTGTCAGAAAGAACAAGGCTGGGAACTGCAGTGCTGTGCTATACTGGCATGTATGTTACACCTCATGCTTTGAACTTTATTTTGTCAGGCTGCTGAACAGTGATAAATGAGTCCACATTTTAAATTAAAAGTAATATAGGAGTTGCCCTAGATCCCTTGCTTTGATGAAGAGTCATTATTCTATTTCAGTGACACTTTTGGAACTGATCACATATGTGTGTATATACAATTAGCTCTCACAGTTCCTATATCGATGGCATTTTCTCCTGTGGTAAATGGACAAAGAATGCTAACTGTAGCCTAACTTTACAGTATTCATTAATCATGTCTAGCTAACCACAGCAAAATTTAATGCTGTACAGTTCTTAAATCACACTTTGCTGAAATTATGATTAAGTTGAAAGTCTAAAATAGCCATACATCCCCTGTAAACGAAGACCGTTTTACTTTTTTTCCTTCATTCAGACTTTGTTGGTCTTGGATAGTGTACAATGCTACATACTCACATAAGTAACAACACTGAAGGTGTTTTGTTAAACTATGACCTTTAAGAAATGTTTCAAACCAGTTTCAAGTCACCTACTTTTGATCAAACATCAATTAAATCTTTAAAGCTTGATAACTTGCTTGGAATTTGTTACATACAAGCCCACAATGTTCACTATATCACTGCATTTTATTTATTATCTCCCTGAAATGATGAGCTCTTACCTGTACTGTTAGGATCCACACAATTATTAAAGCTGAATCTGTCTACAGTTCTCTCACTTCTTGGATAAGGTGGCCTAGATTTTAAAGAATGTCTTCTAATTGCATTGCATTCTGCCATCCCTGGATTCTGCCTATTAAATTGACAAAATATCAATTATATGTGTTTTACTGCATGTTTTACTAACTGACCTTTCCATCATGGCAAAGTACAGATGCAAACAATAGTGTATGCATTTCAAAGGCAAACACTTTAGTAGCTGTGTACCTAACTCTTGCTTCTCTTTAAGCAGTTTACACTGAAGTAAATCAGAAAAGAAAGTACATGGAGATCAAGCCTCTGGCTGTGCCCTCATGACCAAACAATGACACTTACTCCCTTCTATCTATCTATCTATCTATCTATCTATCTATCTATCTATCTATCTATCTATCTATGTCTACCTATCTATATTGTCATGCTCTGGCCTCAGTCCCTTCTCTATTTATTCTAGTTATAACCATTTTAACCACTTTGTCCCTTTATATGTCCTCCTCTTCCACTCTTAACTCAAAATGACAGCATCATTTGCTATGTGTCCTGTTTCGTCTCTCTTCTTACAACTTTCATTTATAGCTACCAGGCACACCCTACTAAACAATGTACATCGCACACTTGTGTTTTCTTCCTTCCACTGATCCAAGAACAATGTTAAATGCATCTCTCACATGAACAGCCTATCTTACCAGGGAGATGCCTGCCTGCCCATCGTAAAAATGCGCGCACGTGTGTGTGTGTATGTGTGTGTGTGTGTGTGTGTGTGTGTATGTAATTATATATATATATATATATATATATATATATATATATATATATATATTTACATATACACACACACACACACACACACACACACACACACACACACTGTGGTTTGTATGATGTGTTTGTACTGGGTTCCCTTTCTTTTTAATTTAATTATTAATTTTATTACTTAATCAGATGGACTTTGACTACCAATGGCAGCCGCATTCTTGTATATTGGTTATTTAGTTATTTGGTTTTCCTCATGCTCCATTAAAAGTATAAAAGATGAGCTTAAAGTCTGGCATCATTGACATTAATAGTTAATTTAGATTGAAACAGCTTCTGTTTAATAGTGCCAGAGCAGAAGTCCTGCTCCTTGCTGCTCGTGGTTTTATCACAAAGAAAAGTTCCAGTAGATGTGGCATCTGCTGCTATGATGGAAAGTCAGTAGCTTTAAATTCTTTTAATTTATTTTTTAACACAGCAGTGAAAATAAAACTGCATATGGATTTTGTACAAAACAGGATCAAACAGCATGTTAACTTCTGTTTTAAGTTGTCAAAATTCTTGTGCCCAGAAGACAGAAAGGCTATTAGCAATGGTATACTAATCCCTTGTCTTGAGTTTGGTCTTCTCCTTTTTGACTGTGTTCAGGACAGTCATGGCAAAGCCATACAGACTTTTCAGAACTGATTTATCTCATTGGCATCAGAACATAAACAACATTTCTTTATTCATAAACATCCTATCTGGTTGCTTGCCAGATCAAGGGGGGGGGGGCTGCTTTTTCTGTGTATCTTCTGTTAAACTCCAGAGTCTCAGCTACTGTCCCATTGATTGGCTAATTGTGTGTGAGACGTATTGAAATGAAAAGGCCCTGCATGAATGATGCATACCTGCAGGGCCCAGAAATGCATCTTATGTTAGAAGACAGCATACGTTCTGCTTTTTGACCTTCTGTACAGGATTCTGAAAGAAAATTCTAGATGCACTTACATCCCTTAATTTTTTGGATAATGCATACCAAAATATTAATGCCTCAGAACTGAATGTATATTATTTTCCCACTAAAATAAATGTTCCATAGAGATGTCCATCCTTTAGAATCAATGCCAGTGATGGCTTAACCTTACAGGTAAAACTATCTAGTGTCATGAAGTCAATCTTGGATTAGGACATAAAGCTGCATGTCCATGTCTGTAATTGACTTGTATGAATTATCTTCTAAGCCCTTTGTACATGGTGAACAGACACATTAACAAAATAGTTAGGATAACCAATGAAATACATGCAGGTCTTACTGAGCTGCTATTCAGCTGCATACTCCGCCCAATCACCCTTACAGCAATCTTTCATAAACTACAGGTGGATTGCTGCAGAACTTCAAAAGTCAGTAGTACATGCCTTTGTGCAGTCAGCATTACTTGACTTTTAAAGCATTAAAATAACCTGAACTAATTACTCACAGCTTTCACAACTGAATATCATAAAACTACTGTATAAGACCATTGCCCTCATTTCAAACATCAGTCCCTAGAGGAATATCAACTAAAGCTTTGTCTCCAAGCATGCCCTAAAATATCAAAACCAATATAGAGGTGCTATTAATTCATTCTCTATAGTTATGCTATATAATAACTTGTCAGCGCAATCTGCTTTTAAGTAACTTGCTAATCTGAATTCACAACAAATTTGAACCTGCTTTTATACACTAAAGTAAATTCTGAACGATCCCAGTGAAACTATTATTCCATTTTACTCAAATTAACTGTTGTCTTCCTACTTCTTAAAATATTTAAACTTACTACTTCTTCCATGCTCCAGAATGTTCATTAATAATCATATTTCCCAACTTAAATACCTAGAATTATGTGCTGCCTTTTCATGTGCCTTAAATGTTCATTTGTCCCTCACCTGGAACACTCTATCACAAGCATATTCAGTCACTCTTCACCCTCCTTCTCTCTGACTAAAATAATAAATATTGCAGAAGCTGCTCCTTCCACTGTCATCTACACATCATTTCTGTACACATCTTCTTATGATTATCAACCGTGTACCTCTACCATACCTTTCCCAGTACATTTTAAACATTAAACCTTAATACATTCTTCATACTTATCAGATATCTGCTTAGTTTAATTTGCCTATATAAATAAGAGAAAATTAAATTAATTTTCACAATGACTACTCTTTAAAAGTAATAAGCAATAGAAAGGCTTGATTATCTTTGATTAAAGAGCTTAAGAAAAAAAAAGCATCAAATCTATTTTACTCTATCTAGCAAGAATCAGGATACCTGGCTTATATAAAAAATATATATGACTCGAAAGGTAGCTTCAGATTTTATAGTGAAAAGTAATATAATCACTTCTTCTGTGGACCTGGACTGAACTGCTATATCTCTCAAAGGAAAAACTGAAATTAACCCATGAAAGTGCAAGTCTAAACTTAAAAAACAAAACTGAAAAACAAGTGACATTATTCTTTCTTCTTTTATAGAAATAAATCTGTTTTTCCTTGCTACTTGACATATACTGTAATAATAGTATGCTCTTAGTAATGTTATTACTTAAGTAAGCTCTGATGAAAATAGTAAATATTATCAGGTATGTTTTGTGTTTCACTGAATAACTGTGTTATGACTTAGGCTGACACATCCATATTTTAAACAGTTATATTAGTAGATGATCATTTTTTTTCTCTTATGATATATGTTACCACATAAGTAATAATTGATTCATTTGTCTTCTGATTGTATATACAGTTGTTGTTGTTTGTCTTTTGGCTTTTCCCTGTTGCCAGAATAGACAGATTTGAAAATAGTGTGTATTTATCTTATTTTTTTTTTTTATTTTAATTGAATGTTTACAGATGAATATTTGGTCTTAGTGGATGCGTTGTGTATCTCATCATACCTCTAACCCTTTATGCTAGGGATAGGTAGTAATATATAGTTTATTGTATCATTTTTTAATCTTTAATTTCTTTATCATAGTGATTTCATAAGTTTAATATTCATTTTTACATGGGACCGTTACAGACACTTAAGCCACAGATGCCTGAGATCAAGGAACGTACAGCCATTGTCTCGAGTGGTTGTTTCTGTGTTCACCAAGCATACCTCTCAACTGTTTAGATTTTCATATAATGTCCAGATTTTTTGCCTCATATTTTTGGTCTGTTCAGCATAACATTTGAGATTTTTCGGCAACTTGCAGTGGAGTGAAGTCAATAAATAATGACATGCATTTGAGTTTTAGACGTCATACCCTTTGGAAAATGCATGCTAACACAAATCCTGTTATTCTAGCAATTTTCTAAGTTTATAAAAGCAACGTTTAAAAATTGTGCCTATTGTTGGGCCTTTGTACCCCCATTATTTTTGGCTTTATCCAGATTTCTTGTGCTAAGAAGTTGAGAGATATGTCATCAAGTGTTTGCTCAAACTTGAACATGAGTTCAAAGATGTAGCTGTTGCAGCAGTTGCAGGTATTGAAACTCATGTTGCTATCTACCCCATGTTTACATCCCCTACACAAAGTAAGTTTTTCAATTTTTAGAAATGCTAATGATTTTGCACCTTATTTGCATCGTCACAGTGCTGAGAGGGCTGAATCTACACTATAGAAGGTAATAGTGTAGCTGTAGAAGTAGAAGGAGGGGAGACTAATTGGATACAGACACAGCATTGTTGCTAGTTACCTGGAGGAGATTGTTCTACAAATCACTGCACTGTTTCAAAAGTTATGTTTGTCCTCTACACACACACACACACACACACACACACACACACACACACACACACACACTGCTTACATATTCATATTTTTAATGTATTTCAATATGCAATGGAAAATGCAATTTATGCAAATTTCACATTTCACTGCTGATACACTGCACATATGGCAGTTCTTGTGCTGTTCATGTTAATATGGTTACTTCACAGTATTGTGTTATCACTTTCTGCTGAGTGACTGTCTCAACTGTGTTGGTGACTCATCGGATAAAATGAGTGACACACTGGATAGCGCAGTGTCTATGATGTTATATCTGCTGGGGAGGGCCAGCATCCATGTGTCTTTGGTATCACCCTTGAACTACTGCACCCCCCACGCTGCAAGAATGATGATGACTGTGCCATGAACTTTGTTCATTTCTGTTTGACTTAGGGTTGCATATATGTGTGATGCACAGAGTGGATAGGTACAAGACTGACAGTATGCAGGTAGTTCACCAACTTATACATTTGTTCATGTACTACAGGATCCTCACTTACCTTGACATTACTGTAGTTTAGGAGACATGTGCTTTGGGCTGTCTCTGTATGATGGTATTCATATACAGACATTTCATGGGTAAGTAATGTTTGTGGACATTGGATGGTATCACTTTTAATATTTGTATGTGCTTAGGTTGTTATGTGTATTCTTTTGCTGGTGAGTGTGTGTGCTATCATTTGTCTCTTAGTTTTTGTGTGCCCTGATCTTTGAGTCTTAGGTGGTGAGTGTGGCGCTATTGTGGCACTATCATTTGCCTCTTAGCCAGGGCAAGGGCATATTGTGCACACCTACATCTGCTGGCTACCTCTGCAGCTGCAAGTTCCCCCTCACATTCCTTGTCTGTATAGGCAGGAGGTACTGGCCATGCTTGTGGTTCAGCAATGTGTGATCATGGCCCTTGCTGTCGCTGTTGCAACTGGTTCTTCAAGATGATATTTTGTAACATGGCACAGACTGTGAAAATTTCTGCACAGGTGACTGGGGTTGTACTGCAGGGTACCCCCCTCATGTGTCTAGATGGCAGAACCATAACTTCTTCATGCCAAAAACACACTCTATGATGTTTCAAGTTTGAGCATGGGAATCATTCTATCCTTCATTTGTTGCTGTGTGTGCATTTATGATGGGTGTCATGACCTGCATCAACCAGATGGCCTTGTGGAGTATCACCCATAGCAAACCTTGTGTAAAGCTATGAGGTATGTCATATGTGTGAGTCATGATAACTGCCTGGGTTACCTGCACAGACATTGAGGATGATTCCTCAGGCACTACAGACAACCTTACAGTTCATTGAGTGGAACCCCTTCCTGTTGCTGACTGTCCTTCCCAGTTTACCAGTAAGGTTTTTATATCTATGTGAGTGCAGGCTATGGCCCCCAAAACTTCAGGGAAATGTGCTACGGCATAGAACTCCTGCACTGCTCTTGCTTTCTCCTCTGGTGTGCATGGAAAATAGATGTATTCTCTTCCATGATGTAGCACAGCATTTAGATATTGGTGAAGTATTCATGAAGCTGAGACTTGTGACACCCATAGCATATCTATTGTGGGTCTCTGGAATATACCAGTAGCTAATATCTTTAATGCTACACATGCCTTGGTTTCCACTGGTATTGGTTCTCCAATATTTCACCTGGGTCTGAGGTAGGGGAGGCAGAGGTTGCAGGTTTCCTGTAGTGTTTCTCTATCAAAACTGTATCACTCTATTATTTCAGTATCATGCGGTCCATAATTGTTAAATGGGGGTTGGTGGTGACTGTATTGTAGTAGATTTTGGTGTTTATGGCAAAGGGCTATACCATCTCTACATGGTTATTTTATAGCTTCCTGAATGTCTCTGCCATACTGGATCGGTTCATTGCCTGCAATTCATCTGTTTATGTCTTACTTAGCATGCCTTGTTGTTTACCTTTGTTTGGAGGCTCTACATAACATGTAGAGCCATTTAATGAACACAAAATGGCATGCTGTTGTGTGCACATAGTGATATCAGCACAGAAATTAGCAGTTTATGAATTTGGCTCAATTTTTTAATATATGAAAGGTATCTATATGCCAGCTGTATTGAGCTTTACAAAATCAGGAAAGAATTTGTGTCTTGGAAAATGTAATAGTATTTTACAATGAGATTTCTTACATTTTTGTGAATTGTACAAAGAGTGTTGAATGTGCTGTCAGTACTGTATGAATTATAGAAGTATATTCGCTAATTAGATTAGTGCATAATGCATGCAGCTAAATGTAATAGATATAGGTGTTTAGACTTTCTGTACTTGACAGAAATCTTTTTTGAGTTATTTAATTAATTCTGTCACTGTAACAGATTTATAGTGTTAGTTTATGCAGTACTGCAGTTTTCTCATTCTTTTAATATGCACTAGTCATACCGGCAATGACAAACATTACAGTCAGTTTGCTTTTGTTGTTTTTTTTTTCCAGTTACCGTACAGCTTCTTTTTTCAAATTTTTTCTCTTATCTGACACTGTGAATGGATTATAAAGAGACATTTTTCACTTCTGGATATCTGTAATACCTACAAATTTTCAAATATAGAACTTGGTGGGTACCTCTTTCTTTCTTAGATTTCATAAGCAATTTGCTTCAGTTGGTGACCTATGCATATAGTGTTACCTAATAGGATACAGCTTGTGCTGCAAAGATTAGAGTCCTGCTTAAATTTAGACCTTTTAATGAATGCATTCTATATTACTTATTTATTATATGCTTAAACAGTGATTCAATATTGTTATTTTTGTAGGTATTATTATCCTAAGCTATTTTGTTGCACATATGAAATCACGAAATATTTAAATTGGAATATTAATTAATCATATTTATTAGTTTGAGTGGGTTATGGGGGATATGGTTACTGTAATTCTTGATTCTTGTTTTAATTTTTTTTCTACTGTAACTGTATAATAGGTTATTAGTGAATATTATGAATATATATAATTGTTGTCCTGTTTACCAAATTATAGTTTAGAAGATTAAATTAACCCGGCTGCTGTTTATTTTGTGCAATAGGTTTTTGGCAGTAATATATACTTTATCTTACCTACATTTTAACCTAAGGATAAATTACTGCCAATAGGTGGTATTATATTGTACTCATGAGTTGATATCTTTGTTTATTATGTATCACATTTACATGGTGTTTAGGAATACATTGGCAAGACATCATAGTCATTTTACAATTCTTATGTTTATTCAACTTAAGTTTTTTTGGGGTGGGGTAAAAGCTTTTAGTATTAGACAAATATAAATCTCTATTAATATGTCAAAGTTTAGTTTATGTTAAAAATACGATAACACTATATATATATGTGCAGTCTACTTGAGATATTATTGATTATGTTTGATGTCAATGGTTGACCATGTAAATTGACTGCTGACACTGTAGTGCAATATAAGGGAGGTGCTGGACTCCTGAGTGTGCTGTCCTTGAAATGAGACATTCAACTGAACCCCCATCTTCCTGAGTTGGTGGTAACTCATGTAGATGTATAATTTCCCATGGCACCTATCAAAAAAGTTGGGGTCCTTTATTTATATGCAAAAATAACTCTATTTGGAATACATTTACATATTTACACATGTATAAATATATAGATATACAAATATATTTACATATATTCATAATTTCCTTTACAATCACACTAAATGTTCATCTGTATTAAACCACCACTGCTTTTTCCATAGCCACCATCTAACATTGTTGCTAAAATCCATTTACCATTAAACATAATTTAATTTTTTTTCATTCTGTATACTCCATATGACAGAAAATAACTTTTTATCTATTCTTACGTATTCTTATAACATATGCTTTACTTCTATTGCTATAATATCCATTTTAATCATATCCATGTTTATTTTACCCACTTATTTTATATCTCCAAAAGAAATCTTCTTTACAAAGTTTTCCCATAACTTTTTCATAGTTTCTTCTTCTTGACAATGTAATCATAATCTATCACTTTTCTTTTTATATGGCACATTTCCTTTTACTGGTAATTTATTTATTACCAGTCTCCACAAAAAATCTGTTGACATTCTACTTTCTGATTGTATCATTTGTTCTTATTTTTATAGCTTTGTTTTTTTCATCTGTCAGATTTTCCCATAGTTTTACATAGTAATACTTTATCATAACATTCTTATGCCATACTTTTCTATCTTTTTCTATATAACTTAGAAAACGAAAAGCGAGTACACCAATAAGTGCTGTCACTCTGTTATAACCAAATAACAGCTGGCAAGGACGCTGCGATAGATAAAATCTTCACTTTAATGAGACTGATTAGAACTAAAAACAGCAATTGCTGAAAATGTACAAACGAAAACCAGTTAATGTACAGCCCAAAAATCAGTTAAGCGCTTTCACCCGGCATCATCCGGGCTTCATCAGAACTGAACTGTTAATTCACAACAAGCAATTTAAAACTTTTTTGGCACCCAAAAACACGAAGTTTTACAAAATTTAAAGGCGCAGGTGTATTATTAAGAATGCAATTGCTGGACACCTGAATAAATATAAATATATTTGTAATATAATTGATCACAGTACCCCAATGTTGCAGATAGACAAATGCATGAACTGAATGAATATACTACATAAAATATATATAATAAATTTATAAAAATAATTAATTATTTAAAATTTTTTAAATTACCTGTCTATAAATGTGTACTGTTGTATACAATAATTATGTTGTATTATATTATAACTCATGTAATATTATGAGAGTAAGAAAATAATAAAAAATGTGTGAAGTATGATAATTAAATATTTAAATATTTAAATATATAAATATATAGAGATGTATAAGTATGTAAGAAATTGATTCTCCAGTCTATTGAACATTTCATAAACATGGCATAAATACACAAAAAATGAATCTGAACTATTGTATCTGCTGGCGGATTTGGTATTTTATTCTTGGGTCTTTGGTTTTCTATTGTGAACTTCTTCTTTTACTACATCACAGTTTATGTTGTCTTCATCACTTATTTCAGAATCTTCTTCTATGTCCTCTTTATTATTTTTTCTCATCTAATTTTTCTTCTCTTTCTACTACTTCTAAAATGTCTTCTCTTTGGTCATTTTCTTCTCTTTCCTTTTCTTTTCCCTTAATGTTATTTTCATTTTTTGCAATCCATCCATAAATTTGCAGTTTTGTTAAATTCATAACATTTCAATTCACATTTTTTGCATCATGTCACATTTTCCCATCAAATATAACACTTTCTTTTATCCCAGTTACTTATCAAATGTTCTTCTTTTCCACAAAGAAAAAAATCATGTTTATGGTTTTTCCCTGTATTTTATAAGGGTCTATATTAGAACATCGAAATTTCAAAACTTCAAATGTTCTAATATCGACCCCTATTCAGCAAAAGCTGAAAATATCGAAGCAACAGAAAACCAATTTTTTTTCCTAGGGAAAGAATTTGGTTGTCCGTTTCTGTTGCTTTGGTATTTTCAGCACTGTGGTGGAAAGTTACGGGTCAGGTTCAGGTAAGTGTGCTATTGAGTGCGGGTTAGGTTAGTTAGGGTTAGGGTGCAGGTTAGGTATGTGTGCAATTGTGTGGATGTGAGGGTTAGGGCAGGTTAGGTGAGTTAGGGTTAGGGCATGGGTCAGGTAAGTGTGCGATTGTGTGGCTGTGAGGGTTAGGGCGGGGTAGGTGAGTTAGGGTTAGGGCATGGGTGAGGTAAGTGTGCGATAGTGACGGACCTTAGGGTTAGGGTTTGGGTTAAGGTAAGTGGATAGTTAATGGAGTGTATAGTTAAGTGCAGGGTTAGGTGTAAGATTTTATGTGTATGTGTGTGGATTGCTGTTTGGTGTGCTTGTGTTGTGTGTATGTGTTTTGGAAAAGCAAATTTTTTCCCTAGGAAAAAAATTTGCTGTTCTGTATGTTTGATGTTTTCATCTTTCACTGAATAGAGGTCAATATTGGAACATTCAAAGTTATGAAACTTTGATGTTCTAATATAGACTCTTTTATAACACCCCATTCCTCTTCACATTTATCATGCTTCATATATGTAATTTTTTCTCTTTCTATTTTAATACAGTATTACAGTCCCATCCACCATTCCATAAACCATATCTTAAACTTTTGGAAAATCCAGTACTTCTTTACATGAAGTTTTCCAATGTCCTTTCAAAGTGTCTCATTCCACCTCTGTTTGAAATTGTACATGGATTTTCTTTTCTGTTTCCCTGTGAAATGCTTTTATCACATAAAGATTCTATGGGTTACAGAATTTCTATTTTTCATATTCTCCCAGAATTTTTTTATTAAATAAACAGTCACAGATATAATGTCACAAAATATCACTTTGTTAGTAAGAAGAAATGCTCTTTCCTCATGTGCTTTTACACCCAAAGGAGCGATTAAATTGTCCCACACTTCATACCTGTTCATGTCTTTGTCTTATTTACTTAGAATCCTTACCACACACTTCTATTTTTTATTTTCTTCTGCCTTCTTTTCTGCTAATCCCCTTTTGCTTTCTTTTATTTTCTCTGCATATGCTTTCCTTCAAATCTCACCACTATTCTTCGGGATTATCTTTGCATCCCCCTTTGGTATTTTCTCCAAAATGTCCCTCAAGGAAATGTCTCCTTTATTTCCTGGCTTACTCTGTATCACCATTTCTTTAAGGAAATCATCCCTCAACCGACTCATCTCCATCAAACAGATTTCTTTGGAACATCTCCTCATAATCCTGCACACATTCTCCAGTCTTGATATTTGCCTTTTCTCACTACTCCATTAACTCCTTGTCTCTCCATTTACCTCCTTGTTTCTCCTGCCTCTGAGCCTAGAACTGAAGTAGGAAGTGCTCCTGCAAAATGGGTCCCACTCACAAAAACAATGAGTAGATGCTATTTGTTGATAATCAATACTTATATAAATTAGTTACATAATTGATATTATATACATACCCCAGGATTCAGCAAGATCTGCATGGCATGCAGGAATAGTGCAAGAGCTGCTGTAGGCAATATGGCTGCTGTGCAATCCAGGAATAAGCTCCCAGAACATGCATGAGTGCTCCTGCACTATTCCTGCATGGACAAAGCCCCTGTATGATAATTATTCAATTGCTGGTGAAAACCATCCAAGTGAGGTGAATTATTGATCCAGAAAGCAGGCAGAAATCCATGCAGGAATAACGTAGACTGCAGAAATATATTCAGCTAGTAGCTGAATACATTTCTGCAAACTACAAAATGGAGGCATGACAGCTCGTACAAACACATGTATTAGAAGGGTTAGGCATGCTAAAGGCTAAATATATGGCCATAGGCATGAAAATTAATTTCAAAATGATAAAAATTAACTTTTTTTTTGTTGGCCGATTTCGGCCGTTTAAGAGCAGGGCAGTGGTGCGCAAACAGGATCGGCCCGAAAATAATAAAAAAAGCTGGAAATAAGCTTTTAAACCAAAATCATAATTTTGCCATGATAGTCAATGGCATGCATAGCACAACAAGACCATGGAATAGTGGTTGCTAAGGGGGAAGGCTGAGTGTCAGTTTTGTAACCATGCTTTAGCAGTCAATCCTATGGAAATGAGAGAAATGATACTGAATCACAGATTTTCCCTCAGTGCTAGCTTGCACCCAACTATGTAGGCGCAGTAATACCATGGTGTAAGCCTAAGAGCTAGATGACTTCATAAGAGGGTGTATCATGCATGCTGTAAGCTTACTGGAGTTCTGTGGCCCGTGTATGCCCTTAGCTAAGCACATCTAAGGAAGGGGGTGTGTCTGAAGCTGCCTAGTAGTATTTACATTGCCTAAATGGGAGCGATGCCACAAACCGGGTTTTAAACAAACAACAATAATAATCAGGAAATAGCAGTTCCGTTCACATGTGAGCACTGTGTTTGCGCGGCGCACCTCAGGGCTTAAAAGCAATGGGAAAGGAAAACAGCAGTAGGAAGGTAATCAAGGTGAACTAGCATAGCTGGCAGGTGAAATGTATCAGAACCAGTAAATTACACAGCCAGCAGCCCAGCCAAATACACTACTATAAACTATGAAAACACCTTTCCCTCTGTTTTTCCCCACAAACTCTACACCACCAGTGTGCACAAATGGGGAAATTTTACCTAACAAAAGCAACAAAATGATAGGGGCTGCCTTCAGTCTCATAAATCAATATGTGGAAGAGGCTGGGAGTGGTGAGGATGAGAATGATGACAACCAACCCATAGTGAGAAGAAGGAGAAGAGGGTATAGACCCAGGGTAACCTACCAGGGGCTACATGAGCTGGAGATAGTGGAGCACTATAAGGTGGACAGGGACCTCCTACAGCAAATTGTTGAGCTGTGTTGGCCATGCCTCACACACAGAACCAACAGAGGGGAACCAATCCCAGTGGATACCAAGGTATGTGTAGGCTTAAGAATACTAGCCACAGGTACCTTCCAAAGGCCAACTGGGGATATGATGGGGATCTCACAGGCATCAGCATCCAGGGTACTCCACCAGTTCCTGGATGCCATGTCAGCACATGCCAGTGAACACATATATTTCCATAACACCCATGAGGCATTGACCGCAATATGTGTCTCTTCCACGAAATAGCAGAATACCCTGAGGTAGTGGGTGCTATAGACTGCATGCACATATACATCAAAGCAACACCTGGTGAGTGTGGTAGGGTCTACATAAACCACAAGGGCTTCCCCTCCATCATCTGACAGGTTGTGTGTGATGCCCAGGGCATTATCATGAATGTGTGTGCTGGCAGCCCTGGAAGCTATCATGACTCCCACATCTGGCATATGACGCAGCTGTACCAGAGATTTGTCAATGGGGACATCCCTTATGGCCACCTAGTGGGGGATGCTAGTTATGCACTGGAGCCGTGGCTGATGACACACATCAGAAATGCACACACACCTGAAAAAGAACTCCATAACAAGGCACACGCACAAACCAGAATCATAATAGAACGTGTGTTTGGGATGCTCCAGTCACAGTTCCAGTGCCTGGACACATCCGGTGGAGTCTTGCAGTACTCTCCAGCTATATGTACCCAAATTGTCATTGTATGTGCCATGCTACACAATATGATCCTGCAGAAACAGCTGCAGCAGGAACAGCATGGGGCAGGGCCACACAGCACCTCACCATTGCCAAGGCCAGCACAGGCATAGATTGACTCTTAGGAGGAACAACTTGAGACTGCCTCTGTACGCAGAAGGAGGCATGCCCAGTAAGCCCAGGCTTTGGCAAAGAGGCACTGCAGAGCACATCCACTGACACAGTAGGAACCCAGGGAATGACACCTCTCTTTGACTCACACATACAGTAAAAGGGAGGCCAAACATGACACTACCTGTGCTTAGCCATGTGTAGGGAGTGTACTATGTGCATCCGACATAGTCAGCCCTCCAGCATCATCCTCAATACTGGCACAGCCACAAGGTAAGTCACTCTCCCTATCAATTGCTGAATGTAGTAGTATGTTCTGCTACTTGTATCTATGGTATGGATGTGAGCATGCAAGGGAATTGACTGGCTAAATGGGATGGCAGCATATAGTAGACACATATATGGGCAACATGAAATCCATAACAAATACTGGTGTCACTGTAGCAGACAGTACTAGACAAGGTGATAAATTCCACTGCAGGACATGTGGTAGGCCAATTGCATGTCCCTAGGACACACACATGCATGTCAGTGAGGCTCACATACCCAACAAAAGTCTCAGCCAGCATTACAGGTGTAGATGACCACAAAGGTTGTGCTAAGGCCTCCGACTGATGGCAATGGAGAACAGCTCCCCTCCAGACCTACACAGACAGACTACAACAGGTCAGGCAGTGGGATGTTAGTTCTGAAAGGTAAATAATCTGAAACTGAAATGTAGGTCAATAAAACCTTGTACTACACTGATATGCCTGTAGTCTGCATGATAGGTCAGAATACAGAATGATTTGGAAGCCAACAGAGTACCTGAAATACCAGTACAGTCATAGCAAATGTCTACAGTTGTCAGGTGTGCCCCACACACAATCCTATGTAGAAATGTAGCAACATGTACGTCTGGGTATAATAACAGTGGAGCACATATTATCTGAGCTGACCAAATTAGCAGGATAGATTGTTGCACTTGTACAATATGCAGGGCTCTGTGTGTTAGGTTGTTATGTGTTGTATATTGTGTGAAAGTGGTCAGCATGTAGCCAGTGGCCAGTACTGTTGATGACAGGGCCAAGTTCTAGCAACTGCAGTGCCAAACACAACGCATCTCAGCAAGACCCAATCCAACAATAATCCATACTAATTGTTTGGATGTAATATCTGTCACCATCTGAAAGATGGACATGGCATGAATGTGGGCCCAGACATACACAGAGTATGCAGGTGGAAGTACCCTAGACAGAGAGTGTATAAAATGTTACTGTAAAATGGACACACCTTTAGAATTGTACATACAGGTTAGCAGCACATTAGTTGTCTGAGTAGTATGGAATACTGATGTAGTCTGGCCAAACACTGGCAGACCACAAAAGGCACAGTGATGAAGTACTGAGAAACTGCTGATGTCCCTGCACAAGCCAGCATAAGGGGAATGCCCCACGTATATCTGTGAGTCAGCTCCAAGTAGCTTCCATAGCACACATGCACTCAGCTCACCCCACCATCAGCCACAGGTACCTCACAGGTCATATACCTGCTGTTGGGAATGAGTACAATATGACCCCCACTTCTGTATGGGAATACCCACAGCATGCTGCAGAGGTGTCCCATGCAGGTGTGCCCCCAGCTGTAAGCAGCACCCTGCCAGCATCCACACCAAATGGATTAATAAGGACAGAAACTATTGCCATTAACACCTTGCAAACCTACCTTGTCACCCCAAGGGAATACAGTGGCTTGCAGCCTAGGACTGTAGGAGTGACAGAATGCACTGGCCCGCTACAGATGGCCTATATCATTACTAAATGCTCTATAGTATTCTGTCAAAGGCCTGTGTCTCACTTGTACTGGCAATGTATGTTATCTCATGTCGACAAATCCCAGTAGCATGTCCACCATGTCCTACTGCATGAACTGTGGACCACCCCCTAAATACTGCTGGGATGATGTCACTCACGTTCAAAGATACCTTTGGACAGTTCTCCAACATGTAAGCTCTGTGGTGCATGCAGTAACTGCATAACAATGTAATAGCAATACATAGTCAAGTAGGGGTTTGAAACCCAATACTGGTAAGTGTGTGTTTGTGTGTATTATCAGTGTCTTATTGGGGTGATTGTGTAATGACAGGGTCTATTGTAATGTGAGTTTTGCCACATCATTATATTGAGGAGCTACATTTCTCATTGTCAACATTACAAGGCCAACATTTTCCAAACATTGTAGAGATTTTAGTCAACAATCCTCAGCCATAAATGCGTACAGCCATGTGCAATTACCATGTGGCAGTATGGATTAGTACACAATATAGGCAACCGTCATAATGCCCAGATACCACTCTCCACCCACGGATCATACACAAACATGCTTCTCTCTTACTCTCCTACTCCCTTCCTTTCTTACTTTGTCTCTGTCTCTCTCACTCCCTCTCTGGTGGATGTAGAAAAGTACACCTGCTTTGCTTAGGCAGCACCTTGTGTTTTGTAAGTGATGCTCATGATCAGCTGATGGCCTGTGCATGAATTGCAGTCCCTCACTAGCTGATTGCATGTGGAACAGCTGTGGTATCATTTCTATAGCCAATTGCATGGAAACACAATTCTATAACTAAGCACTTCATATGGGTGTTTGTCCTTTTCATTCACTGTTTGCAGGACTTCATGTGGGTGTTTGACAAACAGCATCACATATGGTATTTGGATATACCTCTTACAACATACACTGTGGATACAGGCCAACAGACATTATGGGGATGTTCCAGACATGAGGACAGAATGTAAGTATTGCTCTTCTACATTTGAAGTAATGTTGGTTTAAAATGGTTTGTGTGGATATGGCTGTTTTACATGATTTAATATCTGTCATGACAGTGTTATGTGGTTGGGGAAAATCTCACCTGTAGGGCTATCTGCAGATTGGCCAGTGTTTGGAGTCTTACATGTGCTGTGTTACTCACACATGTCCTATCTTTAGAAATGCAGTAGCATACTCTGAGGATTGCAGACAATACATGGTGACAACCTTGTGAGTTACTGACTTCATATCCCTCAGAAGACATATTTCACAGCAAATCCTGTTACACCAGTAAATGTATGGGTTTATCACAACAACATGTCAATATTGGCCCTGTGTTTGTGCCTCCAGCCACAACTCTGTCAACCTTTGTACATATTTCCTGCAGTAAGAGGTGCATATGTTCACTACATTATTATTTACTGACATCATACCTGATAACAAGCCAATGAGATATCAGACTACTAGACTTGTTATGTATTGTAGGCCTTATATTTGAGGACAAAACATGGACATTCTGTTGTAATGTGTACAGTAGTGAGGTCTTTGTACTTATGGTGATTGTCGACAGAGTGTGTATTGTGAATATGTACCCTGGCGTGTGTACAGACTGTGGTAGATGTCATTGTTCTTGGTCCTGTTCTATGTGATGTTGTATGCTGCTGCAGTGTATAGTACCCTATTGGCATAGATGTTTGTAGGACCAGACAGACACATGTCCCATACCACAGTCAGGCATTGAATACACTGTGTCTTGGCCCAGTATATGTAGGGTTAGTGTGTGAGTGGCACATATGAGGATGGTGTTGTTCACACAGTCCACATACTGTAATATTAAGTATGCTTACCATATGTGACTGTGGCTGTGTTCAGATTGGTTTTGGGTATGCACTTTCACACAGGTGTCTGTTACCCCATGCTGTCACATGCCTGTAGAGCCTGCTACATTTGCAGGTACATGTGTATTCCCCCATAAGAAATGTAGGCCAGTGTTGTGGCAGTCTGCCTGTAGTTTGCACAGTGCTTTGTGACATGCCTACCAGCCCAGTGTATTTACCTAGTGTGATGTTATGTCAAGATATTTGTCAGATGTACTGTTGCTGGGCCAACACCATAACTGTTGTGTATTTCTGACAAAGCAGTGTGATGCTGTAGAGAAGTATGTCACTAACTTGTGAGTAGTATGTGGGCTTGTGACCTCTGCTCCACCGGTTATTATGTGTCAGGACAGACAGGAGTGTGTGAATGCATAAACTTTGTGAGCTTATCTATACCAGTATTTTCATGATATCCCCATTTACATGGCTGTAAACATCCACTTTTTCAGGCTTGGTCCACATGTCTTGCACTAAGGGGTGCTGTGTATACCTCTGGACTGACCAGAGTGTGCCAGCCAGACTGTCCACATTTATTGGTCATACCTCTGCTGTATTCCACAGGATCATTACTGTGAAATCTGTGTTACTGTACTATGATGATCTTGTGATGTCTGTCAGCAAATGATGGCATACATGTCAATATCAGATGTGACTTCCCACACAACATTTCTGTTAACCCCTGTTACAGTAGCAAATGTCTACATTTAAACCTGCAATACTTACATGACATCCCCTTGCACTAAGAGGTTGTGACTATTGGTGTTGATGTATATATATATATATATATATATATATATATATATATATATATATATATATATAGACACACACACACACACACACACACATACACACAGATAGATCTATATATGTCCATATATAACGCAATATACAGATGCATAGCAATACATATACATAGATATATATGTGTATGTACATGTATACATATATCTACACACACACACACACACACACACACACACACACACACACACACATATATATCTATATCTATCTCTCTCTCTCTATATATATATATATATATATATATATATATATATATATATCCTTATCCTTATTATGTGCAAACATGACTGTTGCATATACCTTCCCAGATGTATCACAATGTATTTATCTGATATGTGTATATTTAGATGCAACAACATAATTGATTCACCACTACTATCACTAACAAGTACTACACAATTGTATAAGTCAAAGCAGTTGTTCACTACTATTCAGTATGTGTACTGACAGATATATTGGAAAATACAACCTTCTTCACAGCTGTGATGGCTTACTGGTTAACTGCTGTGACTATAGTTTACAAGGTCTTGGGCTCAAGACCTGCAAGGGCTGTTTATTTTGTTGCTGGGCAGAACAAGGGTTGTTGGTTACAGAGTGGTTAAAACAATTTTGAGCAGCTTTAAGTGGGTCTGTGTGGATTTGCTTGATGGTAAGCTGTGCTAATGTACGGTTAAATGAAAAGGCACTTGCACCATGTAAGCTTCACTTACCACTGTGTAAATCTGCTTAGCATTTACATTTAAGCAATTCCTAAACCTGCTAAGTTTGGCTCAACCCTGGTAAACAGTGATCACATTCCAGTCTGAGAAAATAGCAGGGTAATAACATTTTTAATAAGTGTATTTAATTCCATGTACATAACATGCATCTATTTGCTGTCATTACAGTAGCAAGGGGTGTGAGTCTACTGTTTGGGACACCTGAGTATATATGGCTTGTACAACACTCTTTTCCATTTGAATGTGTTACATACATGGGTAGTATCCCAGGTTATATGCAGTCACACTGGCATGTAGTGTATCATTACATTACCACTGTTGACATTGCTTTCCCAAGTAAGAGTAGATTGCAAATTGTAGTACTGGAACCATGACACTGACATGTCTGCCCAGCTGTGTTATGAATGCCACAGCTAGGAATCCCCACCCTGTATGCACCACATGCCATGGATACCTCAACTACACTACCACAGTCAACAGAACATGCCTGGGTACAGGTCTCCAAGATAGACACTGACCATTTTATGTAATACATGTTGCATACATGTCAACTGGAGCACCTCACTGGCCCTCTGCAAGAGGCAACCAGATGATTAGATGTTGCATTTAACTCTCACCCTGTGGATCACTCCCATGGCATCAGTTGATAGATGAAATGCTGGCAAATGGCAAGTGGCATTATATCACTGTACCTACATCCCCTACTCTTCTCATCTCTCCGTGGACAATATCTGGGTACACACCTATGAACACCTGCACCTATGGACCCCAGTACTGACAAATGTGTCAGTGTGCTTTACTGAGAATAACAGTGTCTGTTTGTAAAACTGTAGTTGATAATACCCCGAAGCCCTTCAAACCCACTGCACCTCCCATTGCCATAGTTAGATAGGGCTGCTGCTGTAATGGACATTACATGTACCTTGTTACACTCTTCACCCTATGGGCTACCTGGAGCTTTCAGTACCAGCACAACACTGTTGTACAAATGGCTAGAAAGGCATGGGTTACCCTCTGAGTACTGGCAAGTGTGTGTATGCATGCAAGTGTGTATATTTGTAGGCTACAGCATTCTGAGGCCACATTCTCCTAATACAATACACCTTGCCACACAGTATAGGGGATAGTGATGTTGCTGACCGTAGGAGAGCCATGACAAAGCATCACCCTACTATCCCTATAGCATGTGCAATAGATGCATATCCCTTGAGATAGACAAGGGATTGTATTGCTGTCCTGGTCAATGTGTGATGGTGGGTATGTCAGAGTATTATCATGGATTTCAGTAAGTACAATATCCAATGTGGGGTGTGGGTGCTGGGTATACTGTCTTTACACCATGGTACCCCCAGTACATGTCCCAAGGTCCACTGTATGGGGACCACTGTCACCATCAACCATACAGATAACTGATTACACTGTCCAGCCCAGTGATGCATGCCCTGTGTGCAACATATATGTAACAGAATGGACACACTTTCAAGGCAGTTAGCACTGATAAACCCAGGTCTCTTAGATGTGTGTATGACTGTTATGTGTTTGTCAATGTGTATATGACAGTATGTCACACTATGTATTGTTCATAAACAACCAGTGCATCCCCTATTACCATACTGTACAAGGCCTGGTGATGTTCTTCACTTTACATGTAACCTGGAACACACCTCATCCTAAAAGCTGTGTGGTGTGTGCAATTAAGGCCACACACGTTAGTAGCACTACATACCTAGGTAGGGGTTCTAGTCCTAGTGTTGCCAAGTAAGAATGTGTGTGTATGTGAAGGGATCTACTTTAGTTTTCAGAATATATATGTCCCAGGAGGTCATCTGTCTAAGAACTGACTGGCAAATTCTAACATTTCACAGGTATCATCCTGTGGAAATTCATTCCATCACAACTAGTAGTAGATGTGTAAATGTCCTCTTCCCCACTGTATAGCTGTACAGCAATAGTAGAGTTGGTATATTTAGCTGGGTCTGGATCTTGTGGACACAGCACCGTCATTGTGGTTATTGTTGAGTGTATCACCTCACTTAGTTGGCTGTAATACTGTACAGTTCATGTTAACAGCTTAAGTAGTTGTCATTCACACTATCTGAGGTTCTACACCACCCTACACCCTGCAAAGGTAGGGATGTGCCACCTACACTAGCACACCTATATTTACCAAGTTGAGGATTGCACTACATTGGGGAAGGGGACATATATCCTGCCAGTATCATTGTTGATGACATTAAACTAGCAGACTGATTATTTCCCAATGTGATGTTGTGCCTATTCTGTCTTGGTGAAATTACATAGGCTCAAATGGGTTCCTTCCAAAGTACATACATCCACGTGTACTGTATTCTCTGTGTATTGCATCAACACCAAAGCCTCTGTGTGTGTGTGTGTGTGTGTGTGTGTGTGTGTGTGTGTGTGTGTGTGTGTGTGTGTGTGTGTGTGTGTGTGTGTTATACACAAACATGTGCTGTGTACCACCCAGTACACTTACCATTGTCCACTGTAGAAGGGCTGCTGACATCAACCACCATGCACTCACCTGTATACACCCCACGTATCAGGCATGTGGCACATGCAGTAACTGTTATACAGACCTGTGACTTGTGTTCAGCTGTACCCAGGATATGGAACAGTCAAGATTTCACCACAGTGCCACACCCCTTGTAGGAAACAACAGCAGACCAACATCCTGCTGACACATAGACACTAACAACACAAATGAAATACATTATGGAGACCACAATTACTCAGTGTTAATAATTGCTATAATGCATCATGGCTGAACAGCTACACATCCTGACATGTAAGCATTAAACTTTACTGTGAAAACGTATTACACAACATTAGATTGGTACACTGTAGTACAGTCACCCTATGTATCAGAACCATATTAGCCTGTCCCTGCATCAATGTTATGGATGACAGGGATGTGGCACAGGTATCATCATATGCACAGGGTGTGTTGTGAGTATGCCAGAGACCTAGGGTGAACCATTCATTTGACATCATGTGTGTGTGTTAGGGGGTTTCATTATTAATTGGGCTGTTGTGATGTGGTGTGTGTGGGTATGGGATTGCCCTAGCTGTGTTGGTGATGTGTGTGTATGCATGTACAGAGTTCTGCCATGTGGCTGCCTTATACAGGGGTTTGTTGGACAGCTGCAGACCGTACCTGGCAATCTGGCAGAGTGTGCAGTTCACCGTCTCTGGCCACGGACATGGAAACTGTGCCTGCCAGGGGTTCCACGGGTACCACCAAGTACAAGCCACAATATTGTACTTTCCCCTGATGATGACATATGTCCAGTAGATCTGAGTCCCTCTTGGGATTGGCCAGGGCCATGTGCATGTGACCTGCTATGTTGTGGTGTGGACAGTGCGCCCCTGCAGTGTTGGGACTGGTACTGACACTACGGGAGCAGCTCTGACTTCTTGCACATCCAGGTAAACCTACAGCTGTTGGTGTTGCTGGCCTACATCCACGTGGCTGTGGCACTACTCCCACCATATGCTCAAGCACATACATTCCACGGTTGGGGATGCCCACATCTCACATAACCGTCTATCCAGGAACTCTGCAAAATAATGGTGTGCACCTGCAAGATCACGGATATTGTCAATAACAGCAGAATGAGTAGCCCTCTGCAGCCTCAGACCCTGTCTGGTATACTGTTCCATACATGCCTGCACCTCCATGTTGGCCTGAAACATGCATCTGGTGACACCAGATGTGGCACTTCTGCCAGAGGCATGATGACCAGCAGTCCTCCTACGAGCACTCCTGTACATCTGCCTGTGTGGTACCTCACCAGGCATCTGGCTATGGCTGCTGTGTCCAGACACATGTGCCATAGACACCACACTTTCCTGTCCCATGCCACCACCCAACTGTCCCTCATCTATGGCCACTGGTGATGGGGTATGTACAGGCAATGTGACTGTGTGTGGGGATGGGGTGGATAACAGTGGGATGTCAAACAATGGCACAGCTTCAGCCCCTGACAACCCTGACTATGCCTCAACACACCTATCTTCATTGTCAGTGTCTATATGGACACTAACATCAGTTTGCCTACAGGAGGGACCCTGACCCACCTCGTCACCTGTGAGGGTTAGCAAGAAATGCACTTTAAGACCTGTACATCATTGCTTAACTGTACACACACACACACACACACACACACACACACACACACACACACACACACACACACACACACACACACACACATTTACAGGTGAGGCTGCACAAAGATATTACACACAAACCTCTCATTACCCATCTGTCAACATGCATGACATATGGCACTCAACAGTATGCACTGCAGCTATAATCAAGCCCTGTTACCAACATTATATATCTCTGTGATACATGGATTGTGTTAGTAGGTGATGCCCCTTCCCCTGGAACACACTGCACCAATGTACACAGTATTGCTGTGCACCTGTACAGCTCACTGGCATGTACTGTGCACCATATCTCTTAGGTGTACATGCATTGCTGAATGTGTATATGTGTGTCAGTTATGTTTGCTCTGCTGCTCACAGCCCCTATTTGTTTGTCCGACACATACCTGGGATGATATATGAACAAATGTCATTAGCGAATGCCTGATGTCTGATTTGCAGATCTCATCATCAGCGGTGCATGCATGACCAATAAAATACAATTACAATGACAACTTTCAAACCTTACTTTGGCTGTGAGGAGTGTACACACCCTTACTGACATGACACCATCTTCCCTGATATGCCATGGGGCCACAATACTGCATATGTTAATATTACATGAACCTGATATGTGACATATGACCTGTGCAATCAAATGCAGTATTAAACAAATGTGTTAGTTGTGCAGATGCTGATTGAGATGCATACAATCTGTGGGTGCATAAGTGTGCACACCCTTAACATGATGGTTTGTTGCACCAACTGTTAATCACTGGAAGGGATATACTAGCATAGGTCATCTGCACTTGCAAGTATTTGGTAACTCTGCCCTACAAATGTCCCCCAACTCTGCAAGATTGCAAGATCAACTCATGCACAATCCTTGGAGGTCACACAGTGCCTTCACTATTGCTGTGGAGTCAGGGTATGTCTGCCACAATTCATGACCTTCACTGTGTGGAGATACAGTCATTCTTAATGAGCTTTGGATGTCTACTTCAGTTCACTGTTGTGTTTCAGGATGACACCCCTCTCCATCCTCAGCCTTTTTTCAAATGCTTGACAACTATAGGCTATACATGAGTGTCATTTTGCAGTGTCCCAAATTTAGAACACCATGTGTACTGGCCTATTCCCTGCTAATGAATGACAAACATACAGATGTGCACTGGCACCAGGAAGGTACAGATGGGGATGATGGGCCTGAGGTGGAGTGCAGTGTTGCTTGTGCAGCACATGTATCTTAACTGATACTGTCTGTAGGTTTGAAACTTGATCTTGGTACACCATTACTTATTGCAATACATGCCTTTGGGGGACTTTTGTGTTATGCATATGCTACCTGTAGAGAGCCTTGGCTGATGTTTCCTGTGGAACAACTGCCCCATCTGATTACCCTAACCCATGGGCCGCACTTTTGCAGAGTTCAGGCGATTGTTTACACAGGTACTGCACAGACAGTACTTGCTAGACATTCCTGCAACTCCGTCAGTGTTGCAGTATGTTACTAGGCAGCCTGCATGACCAGTTTGCAACATGTGTCATTATCTGTCTTGGATGACCATCTGTTTATTTTCTACATTAATGTTGCCCCGTACATCCTCGTCACATACATGACTGTCTGCACTGTTTGCAATGGTATATGCAATGGTGAAGTAAGGCTACATGTCACACTCCTGCGTGCTACCTGTTGGGTATGTGATCCTTTCCATGGCTTGTAAGATGTGTGCAAGCGACAGGCTCCTCTGTTGCAGATGAGTGGACAAATTTGATGGACATACGTCTTGGACAGCAGACCATTTCTTGGTGTGACATTGAGGATCTGTACTTACTGGAAGGTGCATACTCATGAAAAATGAATGCTGTGAGTACCTCAAAAGCTGCTTCCACAATATGTTATTTGGAGTGTATGCACACACATGCTTACAGTGTTTGTTAAGGTATGTATTCCTCATATTTGTTGTCCTAACATAGGATTCCATATTACACATTCATTGCTCATGTTAGGACCACATTACAAGTTGTAAGGGTTGTGGAATGTGGTATTGTGATATGCCACTGTGTAGATATGTAACAGTTGCCATTACAATAGTGGTATATACACTATTGTAGCACTGTATAATGGTGATGTTTCAGCCATGTTCCTACTGTAGGTCATTTGTCCCACCATTATGTTCATTTCTGTGCACACATCTTGCAATGGCAGGTTGTTTGTTATATTGCAGGACTCTTACATACACTTCAGATAAGGCACCATGGTGACCACTGTGATGCAGTGCCATTAACAGCAACAATAAGTGAACATGTACAGCATGCATTATGGGCAGGTGTGTTAAATGTGTGTGTGGCAAATATCATTGCTATAACATGGCTGGTGTATTGGCAAACCTGAACAAACAACACCATACTCACCAGCTATAGGCTGCTGCCCCAGAGGTATACCAGAAAGACCTACATAGTTGTGTGAGAGATGTGATGTCAGTAGCTACACCTGTGGCATTGATACAGGGTGGGAGAAGCAATTCAGTACAACAGTACAAACCCACAATACTACAGATTATGCACATTAGTTTATTACTACAATGCAGCAGCAAACTATATATATTTTATCTCACATATGCATGATTAAACTCTACAGATGCAGATGGATAAGCAACAGTGGTCTACTGATGTTCCCTGGGGCCTTATCTGCATGCTCCTCATACATTGTGTGGGTATCACCCACCTCCACAATGCTATCTGCAGGGTGTTGTCTTTGCTGGCAGGCAGGTGCCCCGAGACTGGCGAGGAACTCCTCAACATTTGTCAGGGGGCTGGATGGCATGCCCCCCCCCTGTGGCTATCTGGTCCCTCCTAACTGCAACATCATACTGACGGGCATGGTGGGGTAGGTCAGTGCAAAGATGTCAGACCGGCTCTTAACTGCGGTTATGCAGGCAGACATAATTTACTCTGTGGATGAGCTCATTTCCCAGGGCGGTCCTCTCCTGCATATCATGGGTTGTATGGCCAAACAGGGTGTGGTAGTGCTGCACCAGGTGGTTTATCATAACTTCATTCTCCTGGGGGGAATAGATTGGCAAGCATTTTCTTGACATGTTGCCTGAAAGACATAAAGAGGGAAAAAAGTCTGAGAACCTCATACTGCAAGCATATAATAGTTGTTAATTCACATCTCTGTCTCCCCCCACCATATCTGCAACAATAATCTGAACACACAACTCAACAGGTATGTTTACAGCAAACCTACTGCTGGGACATATATCATATTGTACATCAAATTGTACAATGTGTATCTAGTCATATTCCATTTTGAAACATTATCATTGCTGGCCTGTTGTGAACAATGTCATCTGCACGCGTTAGCGTGCTTTAGCGCGGAGCTGCTACCGTTGCACACTAGGGCAGCGCCGGTTAATCAGATTTAAACTATTAGGGCTACCTAAAGTCCACTCTTCAAATTTTCCCTTAAAACTACCTTCCTCAAAGTATACTACTGTTCTATTTAGTGTATCCTACAACTATAAATTATCTCTACTTGACTCCCAAGTAGACTATTCTCTATCTGTATAGCGAAGCACTTGCTCCTACAGTACTTATCACCTCAATACAGCACTCTTGTTATAGAAAGTATCCCAAAAAAGCAAACCCCATTTCTCGGTCACCCACATCCCCCAGAACCTTTTCTTAAGTTTTTCTGTCTATTCCTTCTAGCATGTCGAGGGATCAGTTGCTAATGTCCTCTCCTGCTCAGCTGGTGAACCTGGGAATATTGAGGCAATGTTACAATTGCCTCATGTACACAGACAACCCTCTCCTCCTCCCACAAAACACAAATACATGCGTGAGATGCAACTATACGGCCAAACTGGAGGCTGAGCTCTCTCAACATAGGACTGGCATGACCAGACAGGAGGAGAAGGTAACCACACACACTATAGACCCAGTCTCACATAATACCATCACAACCTCAAATCATACACATAAACACACAAAGACATACTGGAGGCTCTGATCAAAATCTACCAAAACAGCAGAGGCCACCAAAGCAGACACCCAAACAACTACCACCTCAGAACACAACACCTGCAACACATAGACCACACAGTCAGAGTGTCAAGCAGTCACAGCCCTTAAGGCCAAACACAATGCCAGACACACTAGTCATTGGTGACTCCATAGTCAGACACACCGTCGTCCCGCTCACCAGACTGAGTAAGGTGAAGGGCACAGTAAGCTGCCTGTCGGTGCTAGAATCCGCCACATAACGCATGCACTCAGGTCTCTCAACAGCAGGTACAAGTCGACTCAATCATTGTCCACGCTGGTGTTAACGACCTGAGACGTACCTCCTTGGACTACATGAAAAGAGACATAGAGGAGCTCTCTGATTATGTAGCCCAAGCAGGTATGTCCCTGACCTTGAGCAGTATCCTACCTTCACCAAGAATGATGCCACAATACAGAGATAAGATGATCAGCTTTAACAATTGGCTTAAACTCTGGTGTCATTCAAAGGGGATCCAATGTCTGTCTGCCTGGGATGACATGCTGGACAAGCCACGCTGCTTCAAGGGCGGCTTGCACTTGTCACCCTGGGATTCGGATTTTGGCAAAGGCTCTTGCCATCCCCATAGTGCCTTTTTAGGCAAGGCTCAAATTCTAAACCTACCACTCTAGAACAAAACAAAGAAAAAAACTAAGCGTAATGCTGCTCAATGCCAGAAGTCTCAACCTCAAGATGCACGCACTCGAGGCCCTTCTCAGTATGGAGAACATCGATGTCTGTGCTGTGACAGAAACCTGGTTCAAGGCTCCTGAGAGCACCCCAGCACTATCAGGTTTTACCTCATATCATGCATTCCGCCCCAAAACCCGGACAATACCAAGAAAGGAGGAGGGGTATCCATATTCATCAAGGACACCCACACCTCAAGATTGGTGGCATTGCACGATGCATCGGAAACCATCCAGGTGCAATTAACCATAGGCAAGATTGCTCTGCAATTTGTAGCATGTTACAGGCCACCCTCAAACTCAGGAACCCCATATGGCCTTCCTGAAAACACTGGAGGGATAAATGTATCTCCAAACACCATCATACTAGGTGACTTCAACTACCCTAATATAGACTGGGAACACTACTCAAGCCCAAACACTCTAGCCCAAAAGTTCCTGGAATTCATAAACTCAAATGCCATGGAACAACTACTCACCATCCCACAAGAGGAGAAAACATACTTGATCTCATCATCACGAACATGGGAGCACAATGTTCAACCGAAGTATACCCCTCACTGGTGAGATCTGATCACAAACTAATCTCGCTGGAGGTCCTCATCCCGCCCCACCCGAAATGAAAAAGACCACAGTAAAGAACTTCTCGAAAGCCGACTTCACACTTCTAAAGACTAGTGTGGTCTCCTTTAAGGCCCTGAGCCGGTTAACATTACTCAAACCGCTGAATCACTTACAAATGCCTTCTACCAGCACCTGCAGGGCTGCATGGATCAGGCAATCCCAAGCAAAACAAAGACTCTTTGTACCAAAGGCAAGCGTCCAGTCTGGTGGACCCCAGCCATAAACAAACTCTACAACAAAAGGAGAAAGCTACTACAAGATAGAGCAAAATCCTTAAAAGGTAAGACACCGCTGATCACTATAAGTAAAAAGCTAAGAGCTCTCATAAAATCATCCAAAGCTAATTTTGAGAAAAAATAGCTAAGGACTCTAAAGACAACCATAAGGCATTCTTTAGCTATGTCAGAAACCTAGGAGGAAACTCCCAGATATGCTCAGAATTAGTTCAAAATGATGTGAAGATTACTGATCCTACAGACATTGCCAACATACTGGCTGACAGGTTCAGTGCAAACTTCTCCCAAAGGAGAGATATCTATACCAAATGATTGTAGCCCCCCAAACATCTCTAACGGCCAGGTGAGAACTGCTCTCTCCAAGGCAAAGAACACAGCATCCATGGGACCTGATGGTGTCCCCGGCTGTGTGCTCCATGAACTCAACGAGGAATTAAACCCACAGTTAGGACAGCTGTTTAATCTTAGTCTCACCTCCGGATCACTGCCAGGAGTGGCGCAGCGACTGTGGTCCCACTCCACAAAGGCGGTGCCTCCACCGACCCTGGAAATTACTGTCCCATTAGCTTGACAAGCCTTATCTGCAAAGCCATGGAGAGGATCATAATGGATCTCATAAATAAAGACATAGGGAACTTGCAGACTTTGGATCCAACCCAGTTTGGCTTTGTCAAAGGCAGATCATGCCTTTTAAACTTGGTTGACTTTTTGAAACAGTCACCAAGGCCATTGACGAGGGAAAGGCAGTCCATACAGCCTACCTAGACCTGGCAAAGGCTTTTGATACAATACCTCACTCGGGTATCATTGAAAACTCATCAACTTAAATGTAAACCCATACATTACAAGATGGGTTGCAAACTGGCTGAGTGACAGAACCCACAGGGTCAGAGTTGCTGGCGCCATGTCAGACTCAAAGCCTGTCACAAGTGGTGTCCCACAGGGCTCAGTCCAGGGCCCACTCTTGTTTGGCATCTACTTTTCTGAAGTACAAGCAAACACAGGAGGGTTATGGCTGACAAAGTTTGCAGATGACTGCAAACGGGGGGCCGTAGTTGAAAACACATCCAACACAGATATCCTTCAGAAGGGTCTCACAGAAACGGATAACTGGTGCCAGAGCCATGGCCTAAAGTTAAATGCCAAGAAATGCATAGTCATACCCTTCGGGAAAATAAGGTTACCCCTAGCTACCATATAGGTGGCAATCCCTGAACACAGAAGAAGTTATTAGGGACCTGGGAACCCAGGTTGACAGTAGCCTTTCATTCGACACTCATATTGCTAAATTAGTTAGGAAGACCTTCTACATTGCCCACCTTATCATGAAGGGATTCACATCTAGATCAAGGGAAGTCATAGTCTCCCTATACTCATCACTCATCAGACCAATGATCGAGTACAATGCCCCATTCAGAATGTATCTGACCCGACACTTGCAGCAGCTGGAGAGGCCACAAAAGTTCCTCTCCAAAAGGATAAAGGGTCTCAAAAATCTGTCTTATGCTGCCCGACTGAAAGAACTCCACTTATATTCAGTTGCTTACTGCTTGCTCAGAGGTGACCTATGCCTGACATACAAGGCCATGTCAAACCCAGATTTGATGAACATGCTTCATCTCAAAAAATCTAGATCCCTCAGAGCCATAGGCGGAGACTTAAACCTCGACACGGTTATTAATAGGACGTGCTGGAGGGATAGATTCATCACCCAAAGACTCCCTATGCTGTGGAACAAAATCCCGGTTTATGTGAGGCAGAGCACCTCGCTGGCCTTGTTCAAGAGGAATCCTGACCAATGGATGGGAGATCGCAGATACACCCCAGGGGTTACCTCAGTGTCACTGCTCGACAGAGGCACAGCAAAATAATGGGCATAGTTTCTCCAAACTAAAGGGGTGGCGTAAGCCACAAAACTATGGGCTAGGCTTATAAATGCCCTCGGGCAGATAGCCTAGTATGAACCTATGAACCTATGAACCTATGTCATTATAAGGGCCACTATGGTTCCATATATGCATGTGTTCTGCTTGCTATGTGACTGCTCCACATATGGTGTTTTGTGTTAATGGGGATATCTATGCATGCTGTTAGATGTAATCCTGGAATGCGTGGACTATTACTACCCACATATGTTCTATAACTGTGACACAATAGCATGTTTGGCAAGGCATTTCCCAGCAAAACCACCTCTCCAACCTCATCTCACCATGTTACCAGGCCACAGCAATTCTGGGACCCACCTTGGGACCTTCAGGTGGAACCACCTCAGGGGATGGTGTTCGTTCCCCTCCGGGAGCACACACAGACAGAATCCTGTCACCTGAAGTCAGGTCCAGTGTCTGATGCATAGGGAGTTCCACAGAGACTTGGGGGATTTGCTACACCATCTTGAGGCCATCAGTACACAATTATAGAGTCCGCCTGCTCCTCCTGCTCAGCTCCCAGTTATGACTGCCCATGGGTAGGGACCTTGGTCCCATTGTTTCTATTTGGGGGCTCATGGGCTTCCACATTCCAAACATCACTCCCCATCCAAGGTGTTTACCCACAACATGTGTCATATACTGCCCCTGTATCCTGTCTTGTGTGTCTTCCAACCCAAACTACCTCCCCAAATATACCTACTATCCTTACCCAACATACCAATCTCACCTTCACAAACAAGGTCAATGTGTTCCCAACATGGATTTCATGCCAGAGATAGCTGTCCATTTTGCACCCGCTTACTACTGTATACATATGTTTGTAGAGATATGTGTGATGTTTTCTCACATATATCATGCAGCACTGTCATTCAACAGTAGGAGGAATGTATTTATATATATATATATATATATATATATATATATATATATATATATATATATATGTATATATATGTATATATATATATATATATATATATATATATATATATATATATATATATATATATATATATATATATATATATATATATATATATATATAAATATATATATATATATATATATATATATATATATATATATATATATATATATATATATATATATATATATATATATATATATATATATATATATAAATATATATATATATATATATATATATATATGTGTGTGTGTGTGTGTGTGTGTATGTTTGTCTATATCTCGACATACATGTTCATAGGTTCATAGATTCATAGGTTCATACTAGGCTATCTGCCCTAGGACATTTATAAGCCTAGCCAGAGTGTGTTTGGCTTTCGCCACCCATTTTAAATGAATTTTGCTATGCCCTTTTTCGAGGTTAGTATACTGTGCCTCTGTCTAACAGTGACACAGAAGTGATACCCAGGGTAAACCTACAATCTCCCATCCACTCATCAAGATTCCTCTTGAAGAGAGTCAATGAGGGACTCTGCCTAACCTGGACTGGGATTTTATTCCGGAGTGAAGGGAGCCTCTGGGTTATGAATCTGTCCCTTCAGTATGTACTATTTATTTCAGTGATGAGGTTCAAGTCTCTTGAGCGCGTAGCTGGATGGGATTTGGATTTTCTGAGGTGCAGCATGTCCATTAATTCCGGGTTGGACATGGATTTATACGTCAGGCACAGATCGCCTCTGAGCAGGTG
>NC_056728.1:1360177224-1360187224 GCF_019279795.1 Protopterus annectens
AGTCTGTCTACATAACTCGTGAAAGAAAACAATAGCTGGATAAATGCCTGGTATACACCTCAAGCGAAAAAAATGAAAAGACCAATGGTTAGACCACAGCTGAAGATAAAAATGGAATAATCCACGTCAGGAAATAAATCACTTGCAGCTTCACAGTAGTGCCCTTTATAAAACCAAAAGTTGTAACTGAGATGTAGTAGTCAAGGTAGGAAACGGTTCACTTGCAGTTTCACACCACTTTATTAAACAAGAGTAAGTGCTTTCGTGATCTAAGTCAGCTGATCGCTTCTTCAGACTCATAAAAACAGTTAAAACATTGGTATTTAAAATATGGTTCAACCAATGAAAACACATATAGAACTATGACATAGACTAATTAAAATTGCATACATCAGTACATTAATTTGCCTTATATTCTGCATAAGATGAAACAAAATATACATATAACATACACATTTTATGTATTAATCCATATTACTTAATCTTTTAGTGGTCTGGATTTTAAAAAAGGCTTCAAGGAAACAGCGTTGTTCAATCCAGGAGACCTATCTGCCTGAAGTAGTAAAATCCATCTTTGTTCTGCTTCCTCTACCTTATTCCTTATATCACCTCCCCTCTTACTTTTATTTATTATTTCTAAAACCATGAAATTAAAAATATGTTTCCTATCTTCTTCTTCCACATGTTTTGCTAAAGCACTTGTGTCTTTTTTATTTCGTATATCTCTAAGGTGTTCAAGGATACGTTCCTTTAGACACCTATTGGTATATAAAAGGCATGACAGACAGTGCAGAAGCTGAAATAAACCAAATGTTGTGTTCTGCAGTCAGCATAAAAATCTATATCAATTATAAATCCTAGTGTAGGGAGTTTATATGTAGATTTATTGTATAAATAGTCACATGCTGTACAATTTCTGCAAGGAAAAGTCCCCTGCCTATCAGATAGGATCATTCTTTCATTGTTTCTGGATTTATAACAGAGTTGCATTTTTAAGGACCTCTTATTTCTAAAAGAAAAGCTGGGTCTATTTTCTAACAATTCTTTCAGGTCAGGATCCGACAATAAAACATTCCAATTCTTCTCAAAAATATTACAGAACCTTCTGATGTCACTTGAATAAGTTATAGGGAATCTAACCTTAAAATCATGACCTTCCTTGCTTTTAACATCTTCTATAGTATTTGAGAAGAGCGGTTTACATCTCCCATCCCTATTTTCAATGGTATATTTAGAGCTTTCATTTATGTCTTTCTTACTATAACCTCTGCTTAAGAAGTCTTTCTCTAATATAGTCATTGTCTTCACAAAGCCTTCATCTGTATTATGTAAGCGGCTTATTCTCATATATTGTCCTTTCACTACATTTTTGTGTACAAATGTTGGATGCATACTAGTCTTATGTAAGATACTATTTCTCCATGTAGATTTTCTATACATCCCTGTTGTAAGTTCATCTAACCCTGTCTTCTTAACCAAAACATCTAGGAACTCAATAGAGTCCCTGGAATGTTGACTAGTGAATCTTAAAAATTCAGTGGTGCTATGTAAGTACTCCACCATCTCTTGCAACTCTTCACTAGTACCATCCCATAACAGGAAGACGTCATCTACAAAACGTATATACCATACAATTTTGCCAGCATATTTATTGCTAGCACTTAATATATGATCTTTTTCCCATGCAGCCAATGCTAAGTTGGCGTAGCTGTTAGCACAAGCCGTGCCCATTGCTACACCAACATTCTGTAGATAAAACTTGTCATTGAATATAAAGAAATTATTTTCTAGGACAATATCAAGCAACTCACATATCAAATTAATCTTAGTGCTTTGAAAAACTTGTTTCAAGGTCAGAATATCACATATTTTCTCAATAACCCATTTATTCGGTATCACTGTGAACAGTGAAGTGACATCCATTGTCAGAAACATATAATTTCTATTAATATTCCTGGTCTTATTATATAACAGTCGCAGCAATGCCTTTGTATCCCTTAGTATAGTCTCACATGATTTTTGGACTATTTGTAAATTTTGTTCAATATAAATTGAGATGGCTTCTGTGGTCTATCCTTTACTGGATACAATAGGTCTCATACGGGGCTGTGTGATGTCTTTGTGAATTTTAGGTAGACCATAAATAATGGGTATAGTTGGATGTTCTATCTGAAAGTAGTCAAACAATTCCTCTGATACATAATTAGTAATCAATAAGTCAAAAATATATACAGATATCCTGTCAATTATACCGTGTACTTGTCTCTCATTTATCTATCTATGGACAGTGTGAGTATTGTTGTTATATGCATTGTATACCACTAGTTTTACAGGGTTTGTGTATACATGCGAGTTTGGCATGGAATGCAGTCTGTCTACATAACTGTCATCTGTGGGCCTATCCACATGATGGTCAGAGGACTGGCTGCTATGTTTTGTCTGTTCACCACACAGGTCTTGTCTCTGATATATCAATGGCATTCTGTATGTTGAGTTCTGTAAAAATATCTACAAGCATTGCACCTATGAGGAAAAAAATACAGGCAGTTAGAAAAGAAGAATAAATGATTAGTAAAGCAAGGCATCCCAGGGTCAGTCCAGTTTATTTTATCTTGTATCTGGTTTGGTTTACTGACTGACATCACAGATGAGGACAGTGTTTTTATACAATCTTGAAAAATCCTGCCTCTTTAGACATACATTGTTTCCAAATCAGGTTATACATCTATTTAAAATTGCTTGTGAGCAGACTATTTTAAAAGTTACTACTACAACAGGTTTCTTCCTTTTTTAGTGACAAGTACAGAGTCAGCATTCCTTTCTTCAGCTTGCTTTATCATCATATGTTCTTACTGCTTACTTGTCTATTGCAACATTTCTAATGAGAAATGCTATTTATTATTGTTACAGTTGCAGTTCATATTTACATTATTACTGTTGTTGAATAATTCAGAACTAATGAAAGTTTGCAACTCACAAAGTAGTACAATACAAAAGCTTAATAAAAACGTCATATAAAGTCCGCAGCTTTGCAGCATGTATATGCAAGACACAACATCTGCTCCTGTCATTCATTTTATGGATAATGTGTGAAATATAAAAATATACATTTCCTGATTCTTTGATATTAATGGCATATATGTAAATTTTACAAATCATGTATTTTACATTATTTGCATTCTTTTCACATGTAATTTAGGAATGTTTTGATAGAAATAGAAAAGTACTGATTAATACATGTTTTATACAACTTCTAATAGAAGAGCCATTCCTGTTATAATACATTAGTGTGTGTCAGTGTGTGACCCTTGTTTCAGGCTGTTGTGACCTTTCCAGTCTATCTTTATCCTAATAGCAGACTGAGCTGACAATTTTAAAAATCCACTGCGAAGTCTTATAGCTAGTTTGCATCTGTTGTTTGACATTTGATTATTAGAGGAATTATTTCAATACAAATATTTATTTATATTAATAATTATGCCTTGATAAAGAGAGGAATTATTTCTAAGAACTATATTATCTTGGCTGATGCCCTTTTAGCCAGGCATTCCATGCAGCTTTTGTATTCATGTTTTCAGACACTGGCATTTACATAAAAGATTGTTCACACATGCTGCTCAGAGAAGATTTCTGTAAGCTGGTGTCCCACAATTGCTTGAGATCCCAATACTATAACAGTTCCCCCTGAACAGACATGAGCACCCATGTTTGTTGATTTTGTTTAGTGCATATTATCAAGCTTTATTGGTTTAGAATACTTTATAAGTTGTACAATGTCTTGGATCTGATGCATTTGGTCTATTGTCAAAACCTGTACTGCTTGTTGTCTTACATATTTGATTCCACACTTGATGACAACAATTAATAGGTTTGTACATCTTAATATACCAAGTATGACTAGTGTAAGCAACATTAGTTTTCCTTTTCAGCCACTGATAGAACCACTCAGCCAAGAGAACCATGTTTCTTTTTTATTTGTGCTTTTTAAGCAATTTACTCAATTAGCTTGAGGTGACTCCTGATTTTAGGTTTATTATCAGGAATATAAATACCATATTCTTCTCCTATCAATGCACAAAATTTAATGCCATGTGGTTTTGTAAGACCACATTTTTCATGGCAATTATTTTTATGATAACTGTCAATTTCTCTAATAGACCTGCCAATTTTTTAATGTCTCAAATATATTTTTCTTTTCCATAGAATGGAAAGATTGATGCTCATGCAAGGACGTCATTTTATACATCCATTTTAGTATGTCTAATAGATGGAATTACATGTCCCAAACAACACAATTACAATGCATTTTAATTTTCAGGAAGCCATTTGTACGCTTTTTAACCACATATGTAATATATGCCTGCTTAAACTGGAATTATTTATGTAATACAATGCTTAGTTTTAGCTTTTCTAAATGTCCAGCAAGTTTTATTACTAAAAACATTCAAAACATTGTTCACTGGTATTTCAGGTAGCATAAATAATACTACAATAATTTTTTTTCAAATGGGTGATTACTTGTTCCTTCTCCTTGTAAACAAACATTAGCAGTTACATTTGTATGAACAAGCCTCAAAAAAGGATGTGTCTTTGGGAGAGTTATTTTTTGGAACCCAGTCTTGGTTTGTGAGATTTAACTTTTCCAGCAGGGTAGATGGAATAGTTTATATGGAATTCCTACTGTTTGCATCTTGTGTTATCTCAGCACAGATCCAACATTGTTTAGCATTTAAAGTTTCTGAGTACATTTACAGTGATTTGGTAAAGGTATTGAAGTCCACCTTTCCTTGTATGGATGAGTAAAAACTTGTCAGGATCACGATTAATATCAGGATTTTCATGGTTCGATATTTGCTGGAAGAGAAAAGAATTGTGTTCTTATTAGTTGTATCTGATATTATGTCCCCTTATATCAGTTATTACATTTATAAGTTATTCAATTTTCTACCCTCCATTTTAATCTTTTAACATGCTCTTTATGAATCCAACCATTTTTGGTGACTGATTTTTATATGGCTGGATTTGTACAGCCACTAACCCCACTTTGGTAACAGTGCAGGGTCCTATCCATTTTGAATCCCATTTATTTGTGTTTCCAAACTAATGGACCATTACAAGATCTCCTTGTTCTAATTGTACCTCCCTCAATTCACAAATCTCATTTTGTTTACTCATTTCTAGATTATGGGCTTGTCCAGCTTCCCAGACTCTCCCTTTTGCCCAAATGATTTGGTCTTGGAGCTGGTCCCACAATTTTGTTTGTTTTAATGGTATCCCATAAGGGATTTCTCCTGCTTGTAAATTCATAGGTCGACTCATCATTAGTTCATGTGGAGTTAACCCACATCCCCGAAGAGAATTTTACATCTTAATCACAATGTTGGGTAAATGTTTTATCTAATGATTCTCATACTCAGAAATCATTTTCTTTAATCCTTCCTTCAGAGTTCTGTTAGCTCTTTTGATTTCTCCTGAACTCTGAGGATGGTAAGGAGTATGAAACCTTTGCTTGTCCCCCAAGTTTTACACATTTGTTTTGTCACTTTTCCAGTAAAGTGAGTCCCTTGATCACTATGTATTTCTTGGGGTACCCCCCCCCCCATGTTGGAATGATACTTTCACTTATTATTTTAACTACTGAGTTTTCATTTTCCTTTTTTTTGTTGGATGAGCTTCCGCCTATCCAGTATATTCATCTATCAAAGTAAGTAAGAAATGAAACCCTCCTGGTGCTGTTGGAAGAGGTCCTACAAAATCCATTTGCACCCTTTCCCAGGGTCCCAATGCTTGTTGGAGTCTATATTGTTTTCTCCTATTTTGTTTGTCCACATTGTGAATGGCACATGTAACACATTTATTTACATGATTTTGGATGTCTGCTGTCATTTCTTTCCATTTAAATCTAGAACTAACAATTTGTTGTAGTCTTTCCCTTCCTGGATGACCTAGGAAATTATGATAATAAGTTAACAATAGTTTTCCTTTTTTAGGCTCAATTGTACCCTATGTAACGGGCCTTTTTTGAATTCTCCTGGTATTGACCAAGGTTCTAGAAATCTAACCCATTTCCATTTACTGCCTTGTATTATTTCAAATTCTTCTATTTTCTCTTTTTTAATGATGTCTGGCTGTTCTCTTAGAATTTTTACTAAGCTTCCTAACTGCTGATTATCTTTGTTTGTTTTTGCATATAAGGTCATATGAGCACCTTGTTCAAATGTAGGACCCCATAACGGCTTCATTTCATACGTTCCTGTTACTTTTAATTCACATACAGTAGGTGTTATGATGATCCCATTACACTGGATCTGGGTAATTTTACCTACCTCACTTTCCACTCTATGTTCATACTCTGTACACTGATCTCTACAATAGTTAGCTATGCAATGTAAAGATAAAGGATTTAGAGGTAAGTCCATTTGTATTTGGCAGTTATTAAAAATATTTTGTACCATTTCTCTTATTTGCTTTTCTTTCATGTCATTTATTTCCCATGCCCAGTATTGAGGAACTTTTGTATTGGATAAGTTTCTTTGGAGTCAAGGGCTCCTTCTTTTGCTAGCTGATCTACTGTTTTATTATCCTGACTGTGTACCTCATTTTTGGTGTGAGCTTTGACCTTATTTATACTCACTGTAGAAGGATTGTCATCTTTTATCAAACTCCAAATTTCTGTCAACACTTCCTGATGACTGATTGGTTTACCATCAACTGTAATCAAACCTCTCCTTGCCCAAAGGGGAAGAGATGGTGTTAAGACTTGGATTACATATTCATTGTTTGCATACATGTTTGCAGGTCTGGGCAACAACAAGGCTTGTTTAACTGCTTCTAGTTCAGCTCTTTGTGCTGAGCATCCCCCTGGGAGACCACCCTTCTTGTGTTATTTGGTCTCTGCATTGTATGTTACCCATTTTTTCATAAAACACCCTATTTCAGAGCTCCAGAATCTGGATCCATATATATAAATAATTCTGACGCTCTTTAATAGTTTGCGTGTCCACCCTTAAGTGTTCTTGTTCATTTTGCAAGTCCAGACACTCATGAGATTCCCCCTTGGTAATTAAACAGTTCTGGTAAAAACTTAATTTGAGGGATTTGTACTCTGATTCCTCCTTCTTGACTTGCAAGACTTGCAGTGATTCTACCAAGTTGTGCATTATTCATGCCCTTTGGATTTCCTTATAACATGTATTTCACTGGAGTATGTTTGGTATGGCATGTTACTTCAGTACACCATTCTGCTATGATGGCTTGCTTCTCACATTATATCATTCCTTTCTCAACTAGACTCAAAGCTCAGGAATAATAACCCTGATATTGAGAACCTCTCTTTTGCAACACTATGGCTATCATAGTTAGACCATTGTGTCCAAACTGTATGATGAACTCTATCTCTTTCTGGGACACCTAAAGCAGGTGCAGAAATGAGTTCTTTCTTGACCTTGGAGAAAGCTGCTAGTGACTCATTATTCCAATTAGAAATTCATCTCCCTTTTTTATTTCCTTTAAGCATATTAGTCGAGGGTTTTGCTTTTTTTGCATAATCTGGTATCCATTCTCTTGAGAATCCAAAGATTCCTAGGGCTTGCCTTAACCCTGTGACAGTAGCTGGAATTGGTAACTGTCTGATCAGTTGTTTTTTGTCTTCACTAATGCTTCTTTGTCCTGCTGATATCGTGACACCCAGGAAAGTGACAGAATTTTTCATAAACTGACTCTTTAGGGTTCAGTTTTAATTCTGATTGTCTTATTGCTTGGAAAATGTCTGTTAATGCATTTAAGTGCTGCTTTTCAGTTTTTGTTTTTACAAGTATGTCATCCACATATTGAATAATAGAAGATCTACATTCTAGTGGTTTTAGTATTTCTTGCATTACATGGTGAAAAACTGTTGGAGCATTATGAAAGCCCTGAGGCATTTTTGTCCAAGTATACTGCTGGCCTTCTACAGTAAAAGCAAATTTCCATTGTGAGTCTTTATCTAGAGTAATACTGTAGAAATCATTACTCACATCTAATATGGAGAAAATGCTCATGTTTTCCTGAATCTGAGCAATAAGATCAGGCATACTTCCTACTATTGGCAAAGAACGAGGTATAACCTTATTAAGTTCTCTGTAATCAACACTTCTATACAGGCCAGTATGGACTGTTAGCTGGAGAATTAACTTTTCTCACTACCCCTTGAGCTTCTAAAGCTTTTACAGTATTCAGTATTGCCTGTTGTGCCTCTTTCCTTACTGGATATTGTTTTATAGGTTTCTTGGGGCTGCCTCTTACTTTAAGAATAGGGAATATAGTCAGGGACTTGTCCACAATCATTCCTATGTTTGGCAAAAATATCCTGATAGCAATAAATTAGCTGAGACAAATTTTGCTTTGGTGTTTTTAATAATTCAACTAAATCCTACTGTCCTGGGTCTTTGACACTGTATTTGCATGTTTCAGAGATTACTAATACTTCATTTAATGGTTCCTTAATCAATTTTCTGTTACACAAATCTATAATATAACCCCTTCGTTTTAAGATATTATTTCCAATGATTTGCAGATGAGGACTTGATACCAATTCATGCTGGAAGGTGTCTTCCCCTATCTTTGTTTTTAACAGGGAGACTTGTGCTTGAGAGATTTTTTTCTCCTAACCCTTGCAAGTTTATAGTTCTTGTTCCTGGGAATGTTCTTGTAGTAATGCTAACTGCAGTTCCTGTACCTTATTAAATATGTGTCTAAGTGGTCTCTTACCCAAATCTGAGCATGTGGCATTAGTGTTCTTTTTGTTTAGTACAGCTGTTAATTCATTTGCTGTCTCTTTTACTTGTCTGTTTGATCCTTTTACACTTTCCTGTAAGTGGGAACACACACACACACACACACACACACACACACACACACACACACACACACACACACACACATATATATATATATATATATATATATATATATATATATATATATATATATATATTTTTTTTTACAAAGCTTCAATGTACACAAAAACTGTTGTAAGAGAGCTGGAATGAATGTTTTCTTAATAAAATCTCTTTTTTTTTATTTGTTTTTTCCCTACTCCGTAAACTCATAAATCAAAGAAGGCAGTTTAAAAACAGGACTTCTTTTTTTCCCTTAACATTTGTTGCTTTTGACTGACCCATTCATGAATAATATTTAATAAACATTGTGTATCTCCTCTCTGTGAATTATTACCACTTGCACCATTTACTTGGTTTATAACTTCTTCAAATCTGGGAAAATTAGAAGATAAAATTAACCTTGATGCCTTAGCTTTCTCTGAGGTATTTTTAGAATATGCCATCTCTCTTCCTTCAGAGAATGAAACAAACCTGTAGGATTATTCCTGAGACATTTCCTCAGTAACACTTCTAAATTTCTTCTGAAATGGTTTAGCAAATCTTAATAAATATATGTTTCTAGATCTGGTTACAGGTACTTTTTCTGGTATAAAATCTTGGTTTAAATCTCTAATACTGCTACTTTTAAAATTCACTTTCTCAGATCTAGTTTCTGGTTGTAACAACTGTGATGCCTTAGCCCTACCACATTTAAAAATCTAATTACCATGCAAATTCCTCTAACTGCATGCCTCATAAATTACAGACTACACATGTAACTGTAGGAGAACAAAGCTTTAGTGCATTCTACAAATAACAGAAAGACTAGAGTCTCACCCTATTTCGGCAGTGTGGAAATCCCGTCTTGGGAATTAGCTGGCCAGTTTTTTCTTTCCACCTTCCTTTTTCTGCGGATGAGACTCCATGGAGGAGAACTGATCCTATCCTGAGGATTCTTTGTTTTCTGTCCCTCCACGGTGAAAACTGATCCAATCACGGGGATTTTAATTTTTCCTTTATTCGCTGACTTTTAAAAGTTAAGACCTCTCTGCACTATTTCAACTTCCTTCAACTTTCCAACCTCCGCACTTTCTGCCTTGCTTCCTCCCGGGTTTCGGCACCAAAACTGTAAACGTATCTAC
>NC_056728.1:1360509882-1360684882 GCF_019279795.1 Protopterus annectens
ACAGCACTGAATTTTGTTAACTATGAATTTATTTTTTCACTTATTATTTGCATCAAGGAAAATCAGTATGGTATGAGTATTCAATAGCACTTTATTCTGGGCATGAAATCAGAAGAATGTCTCAGCAAACTATGACCCAACTATGATCACAGATATAAGAATAAAAAATAAAGTTAACTTTTTAACTGTAGATAGTTCCTTCTTTTGTTCTTGAAATCAGAAGGGCAACCCCATATTTTATTTCTTAAAATTATGACTAAAGACATTTAAGAATAAAAAGCAAAGTGACCTTTTTAAGTCTAAACAAATAAATGGGTGAGTACAAGAAAATGTGAAACTATTTTCAGCTCTTTATAATGTGAATAAGTTTATTAAAGGGGATTATTGACTCTTTTCATATGCAAAGATATGTGACATCATAATGGTGTAATAAAGTTTCAAGAGTTTTACTTACCTTTCACATCTGGTGTAAAATGTTCACTGTAAAAATGAGGCAGTGCCTGGAACAACCACTATCAAAATCTCACTATTCATATATCTTTTAAGAGATTTTTTTTTTAATTTCCAAAACAAAGCACAGATAGGGAAGGAAAAGTGACAGGGATAAATGGGAGGAGGAAGAATGAGGAGGCATGATAATCTGTACATAACATTAAAGAAAGACCCCAGGATTCATGAAGCTTGCGCCAGGCGCAGGTGTAGCGTAGGCGGAATAACGCCAAATATGGCCGTCGAGCGATTCAGGTATGAGCCAATACCATGTGCACTACCGGCGTACGCCAGAACTGCGCAGCCCTCGGCATAGGTATGCTAATCACCCCATGCGCAGTGTCGCACCATGCAAATGAAGGCATATAGCGATCCATGAAGTGGTGCAGGTGTAGCGTAAGGCCACGGAAATGTAAACCAAAAAACACGGTTTACATTTTCCCAAACAGAACATCTGAGCTATGGAAGTGGACCAGACTCATGTATTACAAAGTTAACATATGTCAATGGCTAAATACACAGCCAATGGCATAAGAAAGGATGCACAACACCTAAAAAACAACTTTAATGTCATGTCCACAGTAATGCAAAGTACAACCGCAGGGCATGTGTGCGCAAACTGGAACATAAAGAAAATATATAAAAATGTCATAAAATCGCAATGTAAAACAAATCAGGTGTACACCATAATACACAATGGTAGGCATGGAACACCACAACCAAGGTGCAAGGATTGCTAAGGGCCTGCGACAGTGTTCGGCGCGGTAACTATGAATTAGTAGTCAATGCCATGCAAATAAGGCAGATAATACTGAATCACAAATGTCCCACCGGATGAAGGTTGAACCATATGGCGCAGCGCTATAACACCGAGGAGTGGCTCAGAGGAGATACATGACATCAGCAGAGGGGTGTGCCACCGTAGCAGTAAGCACATTGGAGCAATGCAAATCTGGCCTGTCCATTGCTAAGCAAAGCTGCAGGACAGGGGTGGGGAGGAAGGTATAGAATCGTTTAGTTGAGAGCACACATGGTGCCCAAAAGTGCATGTGTATGGGGATGAAAACGTGCCCAAAACCTAGTAAGCGGATGCATGCGGCGCGAACAATAGCACAAACAGGAAGGTCAGGGGAAGAAAAGAAGGAAATGCCGAAATAGGGTAATTGGCATACTAATGAGCAATCAACACCAATCAACTCACGGCAGCCAATCGACGGCAGCTGTCAAGTCTGCTTTCAGAAACCTGCAAAACAGGATAGGGGAGGCATTGGAATGCAAAGAAAGGAGGGGAGGCATTGGATTGCAAAGATAGGAGATCTGTCATAGCAGAGCAAAGCAAACTGACAGTAGACTGGCAATAGCACACATTACGCAAGATACGCCAGGTCTAGGAAAGTACAAATTAAAGCAGGCTGCCATATGCATGCCAGAAAATGGTAGGTGGAATGTGCAGAAATGTAAAGGGAAGGTCAAGAGGTAATGCACGGCAGCCAAATATAACTCAACTCCAAAGGCACCACAATAGTATTTCCGGTAGTAAAACACATAAGATATCCTGTAGCTATGATCATACATACACACCCTATGACATCATCGGTGTTCACAGCACAATAGTATAAAGTGTGAAAGCACCCTACACACACCTGTGAATTCCCAAACATTGCACCATAGGTGTAAACACACGGGGAACATTTAAAATGTACATGTTGGGAGCTGCCATAGCTGTGATTCATCAGCATGTGTTAGAGACTGACGGTGTTGTGGAGGATGATTCTGACAACCACCGCAGGCCCAGGAGGAGGAGACGATTGTTCAGACCAAGGGTAACCTACCAGGGGCTACATGAACTGGAGATAGTAGAGCATTACAGGGTGGACAGGGACATCTTACAGCAAATAGTGGAGCTGTGCCGGCCACGCCTGAGAACCAGAAATAACAGAGGGGAACCCATCCCAGTGGACAGGAAGGTATGTGTAAGCATGCGAATACTAGCCACAGGTACCTTCCAAAGGCCAACTGGAGATATAATGGGGATCTCACAGGCATCAGCATCCAGGGTACAACACCAGTTCCTGGATGCCATGTTACCACATGCCAATGAGCATATATATTCCCCCCAAACTCAGGAGGAGTTGGCCAGCAATATGCGTCACTTTCACCGTGTAGCACACTACGTGGAGGTACTGGGTGCGATAGACTGCACGCACATACAAATCAAGTCACCACCCGGTGAGCATGGTAGGTGCTACATAAACCGCAAGGGATTCCACTCCATCAACTGCCAGGTCGTGTGCAATGCCCAAGGGCATAATCATGGATGTGTGTGCTGGCAGCCCTGGAAGCTATCATGACTCCCATATCTGGCATGCCTCACAACTGTATCAGGTATTTGTCAGGGGGGACATCCCACATGGCCACCTTGTGGGGGATGCTGGCTATGCACTGGAGCCATGGATGATGACTCCCATCAGAAATGCACACACACCCATGCAAGAACGCCATAATCAGGCACACGCACAAACCAGAATCATCATAGAGCGTGTGTTCGGGATGCTGAAATCATGGTTCTGGTGCTTGGACACATCTGGTGGAGCCTTGCAGTACTCTCCAGGCACATGTGCCCACATCGTCATAGTATGTGCCATGCTACATAATATGATCCTGCGGAAACAGCTGCAGCAGGGACAAAATGGTGAAGGCCCTCATAGCCCATCGCATTTGCCAAGGCCATCACAGGCACAGAGGGATTCAGACCATGAACACACTGTGCCAGCCCCAGTAGGCAGATGGAACTGTGCCCAATATGCCTACGCCTTGGCAAAGAGGGAACGTATAGCACATACGCTGACAGTGTAGGCCCCTACAGACTGACACACCTCTCCACCTGCACACACAGTAAAATGGATGGCACACAAGCACGACCACCTGTAAATTGTAATGTATAGGTGGCCCACTGTGTGAATCCTACATAGGCAGCCCAGAAACATTGTACACACAACAGCTATTGAAACACGGAATGTCAACACCTGAACAGTACATGCACCTATCAGCATATGTTGGTGCTGTGTGTATAGGTACCCAGGTACATCGGTGGGTACATGGCCGATTGTCAGAGGCCATACACCAAAAGGGGAAAACTGTGTCTGCTGTCACCACAACATCGAGTAACCAACTGTCGCGTAGAGGAGCAGAGACAATCATGGGAGCACATGTGTTTAAGCACTTTTCTGCAGACACTCAGCATGGAGTCCCTGCTGCGTTAATGAGGGGCTCCACATAATATAATCATGGATGTTGTGTCAAGGCATGGGGTGTACCCATGACAGGTATTCGTCACCCCAGCATGCTCCACCCACGGTCGTTTGAAGGTGTAGCACAGTATCGTGTGTGGCTCACTGTGATATACATACCCAATGCCGGAGCACATACAGTAAACATCACATGGACATACCATTAACTGGACTCATCAATATGTAAACTAACTGAGTTACCCATGTGAATGCAGTATGGAGTAACAGCTGTAGTGTACTCCACGTACAAAACGACATAACACGTGTACATATCCCAGATGGCCATATGTTAAATGCAGTGACCATCATGCATGTTCCCGGTCCCACGTCCTGCAAGGGATGTAACGTAATCCCGAAGGCATGAGTAATGCATGTCGGATGCAGGTCATCAGATCCATATGTTTAGCACACGTAACCGGGAATATGCATTGCCCACTGCTGGTAAGCAACGTTTAAATATGACTATATGGATATGTGCAAAACAGGAATAAGCTACTCCGAATATCGCACAGATCACGGTGAATGATGTCCAGAACAGGTGAAACCAGCATTATATACCTCTGTACTAATAGCGCCTGCTCTGAAGGGTAAAACGACCACTGCCAGGTGTAGAACACGCAATCATGTATAGAATCACCTAACACTATTGCTAGGCAAGATGTACCTATGGCAGGGTTGCCACCTCTTCAAAGTACTAATGTGGGACATACGTCAGATGTCTGCAGGCCGACACGTACACCCGGCCAGTACAGAAAGCAGAACTGCACTGTTTTGCCTAGATAAAAACTCATTCTTGTAATGTTTACTTATGTATTCTGTTTGTTGGTTCAGATACAGAATAACTGTATTATGCGATTATTACATAAACTATAGGAAATAAGTATGTTCTAATATCACAGGACATTTGCCATGTTTACAAATATTTTGCAGGACACAACTGCCCAAAGAGGGACTGTCCCTCGCAGAGTGGGACAGCTGGCAACCCTAACCTATGCCAGGTGTGTAATGTGACAGGTACAGACACAAACGTGTGTAGTCCATGAAACAGTATACACCAACAAGTACACAATGAAAAGTGTAGCTTGCCTGTCACTTTCCCGTCAGATATATATATATATATATATATATATATATATATATATATATATATATATTACAAAATCCAATAAGTGCCTAAGCGGAGTGAATGCCCCTTCGTAGCAAGCAAAAATAACTATAAATAAATTCAAAAACAAAGGGAACAAACCATGGAACCAAATCAAATTTATCATGCGTTTCACTCAAAGTCACAATGAAAAATCCACATTTAATCCAAGAAGCTTTATTCCATATAAAATGCAAATGAACAATAGGTAAGCGCTTTCGCCAAAGGCTTCATCAGACCTCATAATTAATCAAATTGTATTCACATTTAAATAGAACAAAAGGCGGGAAAATCCAAAAAACAGACAAGAACTATTAAAGTGCTAGTGCTACATAAAAACAAATAATGCACAGCAAAAGAAACTCTCTCTATTCCCTGTATATGGGCAAAATTCACATTTTAAAAAACAATTATAACTCTTCTAAAAACTGTATCTCAAGCTGAAACATATGAAAATATGTATAAAATATTTATATAAAAAAATATATATAAAAAATATATATACATAAATATATACATAAAGATAAAACTACCAAACCCTATTAGCAATGCGCATTAACAAACATATAAAAAATGTTTTATGTATATATATATATATATATATATGCATAAAAATATGTAAAGAAAACTGATAACATAGAACTATTTCACATATAGGGTAGAATACATGACAAAATGATTACTTATGTAACCTCCGGGATCTCAAAAACGGTTTAATCGGAACCGTGGAATTCAGGCCAGGAAAGATATCTGATCTGAGTCTCATAATCCATATAGCTTCCCGTGACTCAGTATATGTTCTAATGTCCCCTCCTCTAGGATTCGGAGAAATCTGTTCTATTATACGAAAATTAAAGGCATGTAACTCGCCCCCTGTAATTACATGTCTAGCCAGGGCATTAGTTCTATTACAAGTCCTGATGTTATACAAATGCTCATGTATCCTTTCTTTCAGCATTATATTTGTCTTTCCTATATAGAATGCTTGACATCCCTCACAGGTCGCTAAATAGACAACATGGGTAGATAGACAATTACCATTTACCTTGAACTCATAGGATCTATGAGTCTCAGGGTGGACAAATACATAGTTTGAATTGATGTGACCACAATAATTGCAAATTGTCACATCTAAAAGTACCATAAACAAGATTAGAAGCATAGTTCAAATGTTCATTGGGGTAACATAACAGTCTCTTCAAATTCTTTTTATTTTTATAAATAAATCTAGGAGTTTCTCCAACTATATCTCTCAATGAAGTATCAACTGTTAGCACTCGCCAATGTGTCCTAACAATATCTTTAATCATGCCCACATCATTGGTATAAAATATGGGATATACTATCCCCTTACTCATTCCATCTATAACATGAGTATGTGTAGTGTCCTCTATTCTTCGATCATTATTCATTTGTAAATCTCCAAAATATGGTGCTGCACGTTCTCTTCTAAGTATATCAATATCTATAGTACCTTTTAAAATATCACTGCTAAAATAACCACGTCTTAGGAACCTTTCACTTAAATCTTCGATCTCTTTATGAAACCCTAAATCAGTGGGATTATACCTCGATGCGCGTATAGCTTGTCCTTTAACAATGTTACTATACACATATCCAGGGTGCATACTCGACCTATGCAACAGTACATTTTTATGGCAGGGCTTTCTATAAACCCCAGTATTAACCAGACCATTTGGTAATCTCTCAACAAAAATGTCTAAAAAAGGAATCCTAACTGAAGAGAATTCATGTGTAAATTTAAGATAGCAACTCCAGCTCTATTCAGTCTCATACCGCTTGCTCAGAGGTGACCTGTGCCTGACATATAAGGCCATGTCAAACCCTGATTTGATGAATATGCTTCACCTCAAAAAATCTAGATCCCTCAGAACCACAAGGGCGGGAGACTTAAACCTTGACACGATTATTAATAGAACATGCTGGAGGGACAGATTCATCACCCAGAGACTCCCTATGCTGTGGAACAAAATCCCGGTACATGTGAGGCAGAGCACCTCGCTGGCCTTGTTCAAGAGGAATCTTGACCAATGGATGGGGGATCGCAGATATACCCCAGGGATTACTTCAGTGTCACTGCTTGACAGAGGCACAGCAAAATAATAGGCATAGTTTTATTCAAACTAAAGGGGTGGCGAAAGCCAAATAACTATGGGCTAGGCTTATAAATGCCCTTGGGCAGATAGCCTAGTATGAACCTATGAACCTATGAACCTATGAACTAAATGAATTAAGCTCACTAATGAATAATTCTAGCTCCTGGGATGTACCTGTCCACAAAAGGAACAGGTCATCCACAAATCTCCTATAAAAGGGAACAAATCTAATAAAATATTGCATCAAGAACATAGATCCTATGTGTTCAAGGTAAATGGTAATTGTCTATCTACCCATGTTGTCTATTTAGCGACCTGTGAGGGATGTCAAGCATTCTATATAGGAAAGACAAATAGAATGCTGAAAGAAAGGATATGTGAGCATTTGTATAACATCAGGACTTGTAATAGAACTAATGCCCTGGCTAGACATGTAATTACAGGGGGCGAGTTACATGTCTTTAATTTTCGTATAATAGAACAGATTTCTCCGAATCCTAGAGGAGGGGACATTAGAACATATACTGAGTCACGGGAAGCTATATGGATTATGAGACTCAGATCAGATATCTTTCCTGGCCTGAATTCCACGGTTCCGATTAAACCGTTTTTGAGATCCCGGAGGTTACATAAGTAATCATTTTGTCATGTATTCTACCCTATATGTGAAATAGTTCTATGTTATCAGTTTTCTTTACATATTTTTATGCATATATATATATATATATATATATATATATATATATATATATATATATATATATATATATATACATAAAAAATTTTTATATGTTTGTTAATGCGCATTGCTAATAGGGTTTGGTAGTTTTATCTTTATGTATATATTTATGTATATATATTTTTTATATATATATTTTTATATAAATATTTATACATATTTTCATATGTTTCAGCTTGAGATACAGTTTTTAGAAGAGTTATAATTGTTTTTTAAAATGTGAATTTTGCCCATATACAGGGAATAGAGAGAGTTTCTTTTGCTGTGCATTATTTGTTTTTATGTAGCACTAGCACTTTAATAGTTCTTGTCTGTTTTTTGGATTTTCCCGCCTTTTGTTCTATTTAAATGTGAATACAATTTGATTAATTATGAGGTCTGATGAAGCCTTTGGCGAAAGCGCTTACCTATCATTCATTTGCATTTTATATGGAATAAAGCTTCTTGGATTATCTGTGGATTTTTCATTGTGACTTTGAGCGAAACGCATGATAAATTTGATTTGGTTCCATGGTTTGTTCCCTTTCTTTTTGACTTTATTTATATATATATATATATATATATATATATATATATATATATATCTATGTACACATATATACATATATATAATACAGATAGAAAGGGCGATAGAGTGATATATGTTGATATATACGGATTCAGCGATATCTGCAAATATATATAGATAGGTCAACGACAGTCATAATACCTTGGAGGTACAAATACTTAGGATACCACCAACTATGGAATGTGTAACATACCGACATGTGTAACCACGAGGCTGAAAGACCGAAAGAGAACAGTACAACCTCGAGTAATAGTATGATGATATGAATGGATAATTCGATACTGCTGCCGGTGTTGCGGTCCACGTAGGTACTGTGTTCAACTGTGTGTGAGTGCCATAGTCTGTTTATGTGTGTGTTGAGGGTGCCATGTGCATCCCTGTGTGACTGTAATGTGTGTGTGTGTTCGCATCATGTGTCTGCTAGTGCCAACTCGGAGGTAGATGATTACGGTAGGTGTGGGTATAGCTAGCCGTAGGCATACAGTCACCACCTGTCCCACATTGGGAGGGACAGCCCCTCCCTGGGCAGGTGTGTCCTGACATAAAACTTTACAAAGGGCAAATGTCCAAGATCGTAGGACATTAATATGTCCCATACATAATGTAATAGTTGCATTAAATAGTTATGCTTGTATGTAAGAAACGTGAATGTTACATGCAATATGATAAGTAGCCAAAGTCCAACAACAATAGGTATGTATTGAGGATAAAAGTATGTGCTATCCTGTGTACTGACTGTGGCTATGTGTTGGCCTGTAAACACCGCTGTGTGTCCCAGAAGTGCCCAACAATGGCCATATGAAAAGGTGTCAACTCATGGCAAAGAGGTTCTGTTACCAACACAACCGCAATGACTGCAAATATCTGGGACAGACATACACGGGATAGCTGTCATGTAGACATATCCCTTTACATATCGCTGCAATTCCAGAGGTATGAAAGTATCAACCTCACCTGCATACTATATAGAAACCAATTAACAATGGCCCAATGTACAATCCCGTAACATAAGTCTACTAACTGATAGCTCTTTAATAAGGGATGGAGCCCGCACACATATATATATATGGAATATGTAGAAATGCAAGGTCCACAAACCTGTATATGGTACGTACACCCACCGACATCTCCCACACTAGAAACTATAGTAATACAGACTGTAATAACAGCACAAACATCCACTCAGTCAATTACAACTGCAGAACCGTCGACATACCTTGTGAGAGACACAATTAAAGGCGCCATGCAAAATTGCAGCTATTGTATAATGGAACAAACGGCGATGTTACAGGTTTTGTTCGCAATAGTCCGTTAACATACGTTGGGATGACAGGTACACCCACATGTTGAATCACATACTCTAGCTATCACACACAATCCACGGTGGACATGAAACCAAAGTATACTTGTCTCTATGCATAGCAGTTGCAATTACATGTAACAAAACGCAATACAGGCCGTCTCCCCGAAGGTAGGGCAAATGGCCAACGCCCAAGTGGAGAAGTCAATTATACCCCACCGTTGCCGCGTAATTGGTGAATGTAGTAGCTGCAAAGCTGATATGCAAGTAATTAGTCACTCAGACTCACCAATAGGCGGCAGGAAACCACATGTTACAGGTATCAACGTATATAAGGAAGACTTGCCAGACATTCAAATCATATGCTCATACAAAATACCCGTGTAAGCAGTGTAAGAGAGATAGAGACGAAAGTACGTAATGATAATAAGGTATGTAAAACACTCGGTATGTACGTATATGTATAGCATGTGTTGTATTAATTATTTACTGTATGTATAGCTAGTTATGCATTAATTAAAAGTGTCCGCAATGCATAATGTGGGAAAAGGTATTTATGTAGTGATGTCTTGCTGAGCATACTTAAGCTTGTAGAAACTGTGCATCCAGCTGCGGGCCACAAGGTACACATCACAGACACCACAAGGGATGCTACATGAGGGCTTTAAACAGAACAATTACATACAACCCGCAGTTAGTGGTAGGGTATGTCCAACAAGTAAGTACCATAGCCAGGGATAGTATATGTTGATATACTGTCACAGTAGGCATGTGTATGGGCATATAATGACAATGACATGTCGAAGGTGGTCCCGCTGTGCAAGAATGCTTTGCATTATGGGATACTATGTAAAATATGTGTAATGTATAGTATTGTAGGTAGATATGTCAGATATTCTACACAGCATAACAGGCATATCATGCATACCACAGGTATCGTCTATTGGCATGTACAATAACACAATAACAGGATACATATGGCTTGTAGGCATGGGACATTGTAATAGCATGATAGCTAATCTAAATGGAAGGGCTACCAAGTAACCATGCACAAAGGACATGTAATAGCTTCACAGGTTCATAGTGGGGTACTATGCAGTTGGTAAGTCCATGTGTAAGCACAACCACAGTGTTCACACCAGTGGCACCTCTCTAGGGTAGTGTCCTGTGATGAGCACAGCCATGTGTTACCTGCACCTCTGCACAGTACAGCCACTGCAGTGATCCCTGGCATACATGTGTGTCCCAAACACCAAGGGAGGTATCACATGAACAGTGCTACTGAATGTCCCTGCGTGATGTACATAGGAGTCATGTTCCAAAGCATGGTGAGTGTCCAGTTTGGGAATGTAACCCTCAAGCACATCCCATTCATTGTTGCATGTGTGCACATATCTATGAGCATGTTGCTCACAGTGGCATCTGCGTATGTCGCGTATGTGGAGTATATCCATTAATATTGTTGTGGACATGGGCCCTGTCTGTTCAGCAGAGGTCACCCCTGAGTATGTAGTATGCAAATGTGTCCATAGTTCAGCTGCATACCTTAGCTGTCAGAGCTCAATAAACTTCATGGCATGTTAATGTTGTGGTATGTAAAGCTGTAGCTGTTGTGTAAGGTACACTCTAAATGGGGTGGTTTACCCTTGAATGTGTGTAGAAGTTTTGAGTTCAGAGGAACAATGGGTGGCTATGTAGCAGCTACACACTCAGTACAGATAAGTGTGGCCATGTAGAAGGATGTCCACGCCACAGTGGCAATACGGTAATCACAGTAGTGGGTGTGACATATGTGTGCACTACAAAGATGTACAATGTGACACGTATGTAGGGGACTTCCACCTATGTGATAGTGGGTGAATGGTGTAATGCAAAGGTGATGTCCATGGACCTTGTGTCATGCAGCTTGAGGCCATGATATTCATATCAGGTATCTGTCACAGTGACACCCATATGGATGGAGTCAGTATCAGCTGGTGGATCAATCATGGCACTTTGTATGCAAGGGTTTGTAAAGCTAGGCAGGGAAAGTCCCTCTGTGCTAGCCTGTACCTCAGGGAAGCATATACTGAACATGAGGGGCCCTATGACTAAGGACTGTGGTATGCCAAATGTAACTGAAATGCAGTAGGTACTATGTTATGCTACCCTCATTGTGTGTCCTGTCCATGAGCCACGTTGCATAACATCCTGAGACATAGGGTATGATGTGCAGGTGGATGTGTATGTTATCAATACCAGAATGGAGAACGGTGCTGAGAGGCAATGAGAGGAAAATGTAGGATGTGTGGACTCCCGCACCATCATCAACTACCCTGGTAACTGTATGAAAGGAGTCCACCAGGTGTAGGGGCCATGCTCTGGCCCTATCAAGTCCAACCCGGGAGGCATCAAAGGACCGGAGCCCAACAATGTCTCTGTGAATGACGTCCTTGATGATGTGCCCCATAGCCATGCAGAACAGTTCAGTCAGGTGTGTAGGACTACAGTCCCACTCGTGCACTGTGGTGCCACCTGTGTGGAGTGTGATGAATGTTGCTGTGTGCCCTTCAGGGGCCATAATGTCTGATACAAGGCTATTACTGAATATGGTGGCCTAGTGGGGAGACATGTCATTCGGACGTTTGTGGACATCATGGCCTGGGACTTAGGAAGGTGACATGGGGCCAGTGTCCCAGGACATATAGAGTGCAGGTTAGTACTGTGTAGGTGTGACCGCAGGGACACCGCAATGTTCCTGCATGGATTGTGGCCCTGTAGTGAGTGAGAGGGTGTAATGTTAGCATTGAATCCATCCACCAGCATGTTGCTAACATCACCTGGGTCTGTAATGTTCCTGAGTGACTGTTGTATGTGACAGTAGATGTGGGTATTGCCAGTGACTACTGACATACCACCATAATGCCTTGTGGTACACCCTGGAATGTGTCGCAGTAATGTTTTTGTAGCTAGTCATGGAGTATGTGACAAGGGATCCTGTGGCCCTACCAAGGCTGACCAGTGAGCTACCCCACCCATGGGATTGTACACCACTGTGCAACAGCCGCCACCTGTTGTTGTACATTATGTCCATGGAACTTGACCACCGGAGTGGCGTCTGTTATCTGGTGTGTACCATCATGGCTCTGTGTGGCATAGCATGATCCATGCAGTTGTGCACATGCTACTGAAGTGCACTGGGGTGTGTTGCAGCATTTGTATGTGCAATGTCCATCTGCACGGGTGTCATGACATTAACAACCGCTGTCATAAGACGTCTGTAGTAGGTGTTGTAGTACTCATGTACTGTGTATGCCGTGAAGGGTGTGGTGCTGGGATGTGGCTAACAAGGTTGATTAGCATATGTTCGGAATCCACCAATGAGGGGATGACCACAGGTGTGGAACACCAGTCACATGTTGGTAGTGTTCATATCAAGGTTAAAGTTGGTCTTGGAGATGGTGTGTATGGGTTTATCCAGCCGAGTGGAGGTTATAACTCATGGATGTGTCAGTACATGAGTGGCTATCCCAGTTAAGTATGGGTTACTGTCAGTCACACATCAGTAGCAGCTGTCTGAGCCCTACTGTCCAGTACACCAACAAATGAGGTCTGGTAACCATGGGGTATGTAGTGGAATCTGTAGCTTGTTACAATGTGTATACTGGTTCCGGACACAGTTAGTTGCATGTGGAGTACCTCTGATGCATTGTGCTAAGTAACAAGCCAGGATGTGTGTACAACATAGTGGGATGTGGGAACACCTCAGCTGTGGGTGTGCCAGTCCAGGTATGTGCCTGAAAGGTATGGACTGTCTATAACCTGTCATTGCAGGGGTGCTCTGCAGAGACGAGAGGCAGGTCCCAGTAACTGCAGAGATATTGGAGTGGTGCATTCTAAGGTGTGCCTTGCCTGCGTGCATCACAGAGGAAGATGCAAGCATTGTGTCACATGACCCCATGTCGTGCTTGCCAGTTCCCATTCTGCCCGTGACTGTTATTGGAAACTGTGCAAGACAGGCAGTATAGAAGCAGCAAGAGCCCTGCATGTGAGCTGTACTCCCAGGGCTGACAGGTGCAGGTCATCTGTGCCAAAGCATTGTGTTTGACCAGGTCAGTCAAAGCGGACAGATACCAGATGCCTGTGGAATGACAGCAGAAGCATAGACAACTGCTGAAGTGACACAGTCAGGCATTGTACAGTGGTATCGGGTCTGGATGAATGCATAATGCTCCTCAGGGCTTGGCCCACACCTTCAGGGCTACAAGACTGGCGAGCTATTACATGTCCCTGCACACGTAGTCTATGAAGTGGCATCTCAGGGCAGTCACACTAACATGGAGAATGACAAGTCACAGCGTACCTGGTGAGGTGTGGCATGGGTGCATAGGCCATGTTGCAGAACCAGTTACCCGACAGCAAGATGTGACTATCGCCTTGTGTAGCCTGCTGTGTGGAACTGCAGTGTGACCGCCTACAGAGTCACCTATGACTGGTGTGTTGTGTATGTTATAACACACTATTGGCTGTATGTGATGGGCACACATGAGTCTGTGGGCTATAAGTTGGTGATGTTGTGTTCCATATGGGGGCTTCCTCTGGTGCCTACACAGAGTATGGAGAGGTACTGCACACGTTGTCCTTGTATGTGTGCCCTGTGGTGGAGATCATGTGAGACTATGTGATGAGTGTGGTGTGTTGCGAATGTTACACATCCCCACATGACTATCAGGTGCAGTCAGGGTTGGTGACAGCATTACCCCCAGCAGGGCTGCATAACTGCATCCCCCACAGGCTGTAGTGTGGTATGTCGGGAGGTGAGCATTGAATGTGTACATGAGACAATTGCTCCATTGCCACATGTACGACATATCCATCTTATAGACAGGCAATAGCACTGGTACGTGACAGTTGGACATGCCTGTATATACAACCATGTCTCACAGGAAATGTGAGTTACGTGTGTACAACAGTTGTTGTACCATAAGCACACTGGAAATCATAGCACAGCCTGTGTACCTGCGGGAAATGGTGTGGAATGGGTGCTATATTAATCAGTAGCTCATGACATGCTCACAAGTACTGTACAAGTGCCTAGCATGACCATAAAATACAGATAGGGTGTTGGATAATATCAACCCACAAGTGGTGACGACAGTCATAATGTGTGGCACCACACTATAACCCTGCTGAGTATGGTGTGCATGTCCATGAACCATTATCACTGTAGATGTTAGCAGTACAGATGTACAAGACAGTACGGATGTTTGATTACAAATACCTTTGTATGCCACAGGAGTGTTCTACCAGTGGCCTGTTGACAGACTCACAACTACAAATGGTGCCACAGTGACATGTGCATATCACACCAGTGCCAGGTACAGTAGAACAGGGTTAATGTGTTGTACTCCACCCTCATTGTAGCCCATACCACACAGACAAATGTTAGGCATCTGTGTATGTAAGGATGTGAATGGCCATGACCTATGAGGAATAGCTGTGTCAGTGTTGTGAACAACATACGGAATGGGCTGTGTGGGTGAGGTGTGTGACATATGTGCACATTCTGATGGATGATATCAGCATTGTCACCGCTAGGTGAACATCCCTGTACACATTAACTACCATCTAGGCTGTGGTCATCATTATGGACTCTGTGTAAGGGATGGTGCTGTGCAGTACACCTCCCTGACTTGGTGACATCTCCAGGCCCCTTAGGTAGTCATACGAGGTACCCATGTCATGACAGAGTGCCATCCATGAGCACGGAGATCATTGGACAGGCATATACAGCACTGGGGTGACCAATATTGGATCACATATCACCTTTAAGGGGTAATGGCCATACGTGTATGGGCGATACCAGCCTTCACAATCCTCACCTCCACTATGCAGCATACTGTCTACCTTGCATAAAGACATCTGCTACACCATGATGATGGACATGCTACATGTCCATATCCTGATCTGTAAGATACATGTCATGGGCATCCACCGTCCGAATACTAGGATTGCCACATGTTGGACAGATCCCTGTGTCATACATGTGACATACTCCTGCCAAACCATGCAACCCTGTCCATCAAAGCTGCACATGTCATCCCAGTCATACATGGTGTGATGGCCGCATGGTAGATGTAGTATCAACTGTCTAGATCAGTAATGTGGCACTGATGCACCTCACAGTGACATAATGGCTGTCTGTCACAGCTAGGACACCTTGTCCATACATGTTTATAAGCATCCCTGCAAATGACGTCCGACTAACCATTGTCCCATGACTACCACATGTGCAACACAGGCGATCCGTGGCAGGATGTTGAACAGCTGTACAGTGCTGTGTAGATGTATATGGCAAAACACATGCATGTACAGGTTTCCATGCGTATGTGTGCATTGTCACTGCTCAAGTTCATTAAGGCTGTGTCTGTGTTGATATGTGACATATACACAGCATCAAGGTCAACAGCATTACCATGGACACATCCAGGAATGTGCAGATAGGTAAGAACACCAGTGCAGGCAAATAGGCATGCCCACATCAAGATATCATTCACATGGAGTATGAACACTGTAATGAGGTGACACACATATCTGGTGATGATATCCAATGCACAATGGGTGTTACATGTGTGTGACACAAACACTTCAGTCGTGTCAGTGTCATGATGATTTGCAAAGATAACTGTGCAGATGTACTAGATGTCATAGAAATGTATGTGCAGCAGTATGTCTGTACATCTCTGAAACTGTGACCTGTCACCATCATTATGTCTTACAGATAATGCCTCGTACATGCCTTCCGGCGTACAGCCGCCAGGAGGATGATGTCCTCATCCTGTACCTCCATGAGAACTATGAGGTGTTGTTCAGCCATGTGCCACAGCATGCCCAGCAGCAGGACGACCTGTGGCAGGATCTTCACAGGAAGGTGAACAATGTGGGTGGCCATAACCGCACCTACCAACAGGTGCGCAGACACTGCATGGACTTGATACGACATGCAAAATAGCGTGCCACTGCATTTGTCAGGGAACAAGGTGGAACAGGTGGTGGGCCATCAACCCAGCCCCCACTCACACACACTGAGGAGCTACTGGCCAGTCTGGGGACACCCTCAGAACAGCATCCAGAAACTGTAGCTGCCATCGTGGAGGTGGGTGTCTCCCAACCAATGAGTGTGGAGTTGCCTGGTAAGTCAGTACTGCACATATGGCTATTATATCCCATTTAGTTGCATGTGTCACTGTACATTATGTAAAGTAACAACATATGCAAGGTATGTGGACACACAAGCTGCATACTACAGTATGCTACCCTGTGTTTGCACACATGTGCATACTATATGCTATTATACAGGCAAATGTGTTAACATGCACAGTGCACCCTGTGGCTGTCATACAGTCATGGATAATGTTCATACTGCTGTGTCACCCCTATACAGGTACCTCGGGCATGCCGCACAGACATGAGTCCATTGCAGGTAAGACTGTCATCAGTATCAGGCATGTTAAAGCATAGATCTATTTGCCATGTGGCCAGTTAACACTTGCACACTTGATGTTCATTCCAGTCATTATATACAGGTTGCAGCACCCATCATTCACACAGGACACCCATGTGCAATATATACAAACGTAATGATAGACCAACTTGAAACCACAGTATTTGTCAATGCTACATGTGTGGTCAGCTGTGCATACAATGGTGGAGGTATTCTACAATGGAGGCATATGTAGTATGCATTGGAACAACATGTGTGGTACGCAAACAGTACCACACAGTGAGCTGTGATATCGGCAGCCCACAGGTGTCACCATTGTGTTGTATACCCCTGCATTGGGTGCACACATTGTGATGTGCCATCTGACATGTCCCAGACATGTAGTGTTCTGGCTGCAACATTGTCACACTATCCCACGACCCATACCCCACATACCAAACATACAACCCGTTGTCTGCATAGCCCTGTGGATGGTGACATATCTGACATCTATGGGTGTATGTCATATGGGACAACACAGACATGTGAGATAGAAGGCCATCACACACAATTGGCCAACACATGTGCACACATGGCCATGGGGGATGGGCAGAGACACGTAGCCACACAGTAGATGTGATGTGTATACACCCTGTTGCACATTATCCACACATGGTCCACCTATAGCCTTAGGTGACTGATTATACAGTTGAAGTGGTACAGTGGACATCCTAACAACCTGTGCACAGCTAGTGGAGGTGTCATTGAAGTCTACCATAGAAGATCAGTTGCACATCACGACTGTGTCATAGCATGACAGTAGTCACCTGTACAGCTTCCACAGACATTGACACCACATCAGGCCACAGATATTGTACATTTCCCTTGCTGCTGTAGGACATCACTGTTAGCTGTGCACCTCGTATGTGTGTGGTACACCAATGTCATGTGGGAAATGTTGAATTGAAATGTCCGCTATGTGTGGACATGGTTGCCAGGCAGCTAAGACCCTGTAGTTGTTGTGCAGGGGTGTCAGCTGTAGGCTTCCAGTGACCTGTCACTTGACACAGCATGGTTTGGTGTGTATACACCTCAGCATCATGGGTCACAATCCACAGTTATGTCATGGGTATGCATGCAGTTATGGCTATGCAATGTGTACATATTATGCATTGTGCAGCAATATAGATGCCTCAAGATGCCATGCACTGGCACAGTGTTTGTACTTCACACTGTATAGCAATGTAGATGGCTCATACTACCCTTCCATGTTCATGCACATTTGCTAAACATGCAGTCTATCTGTAGGGCATACAGACAACACCACACTGTGATGCCCATTATGATGCTGTACACGTGGCAGGACACCATTGTGTCAAACATGTATGCATGTTAATGCACACGTCAGCAGAGTACATGTCAAGGTCACATCAGCCATGTGTACTGTGATCCTGTTCTGGTCCACATGGTGTATCATGGGGATGCATGCATACTAACATGATTGTGTGAACTGCATGGCTACTGATATGACACCTGCTTGCTGTAGTGTGCACCCCAGGGAGGTATGCTTACCAACACTATTAATGTCCGAGCTGCATGCCCTCTGCTGTACCACAGGCATGCTGCATGCCATTTGTCAAATCACATGCATGGTGTGCCTGTGTGTGTGTCTGTGTGTGTGTGTGTGTGTGTGTGTGTGTGTGTGTGTGTGTGTGTGTGTGTGTGTGTGTGTGTGTGTGTGTGTCTGTGTCTATTGTAATTTAGAGTCTTTCTTTGCATTCACAGGTGATGTAGGTGCGTTACCCTCCTGCGGTCCATCTGATGTTAGTGTCCCCACAGATACTAGCAGTGATGAACATATGCATGAGGTACAGGCAGGGTTGTCAGGGGCTGAATCTGTGCCAATGGTTGGCATCCCAGCTATGTCCCCCTGTTCCCCGCACACAGTTCTGCTGCCAACACATACCGCATCACCAGTTGCCATAGAGGAAGGACAGTCAGCATCTGTTAGCGTGGAACAGGAATGTGTGGTGGCTACAGAAGGTGTGTCTACACACCATGGTGTCAGTGTAATGACTGCAGATGTGCCACACAGGCATGTGGCCGGTGCTGCTCGTAGGAGGACCTCTGGCAGACAAGCACCTGCAGGACAGAGTGCAGCAGCTGGTATCACCAGACACATGTTCCAGACTGTAATGGCGGCACAGGCATGTGCTGAATGGCACACCAGGGAAGGGCAGAGGTTGCAGATGGCTGTTATCTGTACCCTAAATAACAACATCCAGGCATTGGCAAATGCTCAACAGCAGATTGCTGATGTTCTTGACAGGCGATTGGGTGACATGGTTGGAATCCTTGACTGTGGCATGGCAATCCGCGAGCGTGAGCTGTCTGTGCTGGAACATCTGGTAGGAGTGAGGCATAGGCCACGTGGACGTAGGCCAGCCACACTACCTAGTGTAGGTCAACGTGAGCGTGCCACCTCACATGCCCGCTCCCATAGTGCCGGTAGCAGTAGCAGTGCAGCTGGTGCTGCGCTGTCCACACCAGGACACAGCAGGCCACGTGGACATGACCCTGGACACTCCCAGCAGGGACACGGTTCCAGTGGACATGTGTCGTCGGACAGTAGCCAATCCATACCTCTGCCTCGTAGTGCCCGTGCAACCCCTGGCAGGCACAGGTCACGTGGCCGTGGCTGGACACAGTGAGCTGTATAACCTGGTCTGTACAATCTGGAGGTGTCAATCATACCTGTGTAGGCTTCACAAAAGGCAGAACTGTGTGCACACATACACGCACATAGCAAAGACATCTGTAGGGCACAACAACAACCACATGCATACTGAACAGACATGTCGAATCATATCACTAGCCTTTACCCGCACACATGATGTCATCCATTGGTGCAGCCTATGCCCCTGGCAAACATTATCACCCTGTGCATATGATGAAGCCTGTGCTGCATCCCTGTCATCCACACCATCGGTGCAGGGACATGCTCAAATGGTCTGATGCACAGGGTGAACAGAATAGTGAGAAGTGTAATTTACATTAGTTGTGTAAGAATAGTGAGAGAAGTGTATATTACAATAGTTGAGTGAGAATAGTGAAAGACATGTATATTACATTAGTTGTGTACTGTTGACACGCACCAGGCATACCATGTAGTACAGGTTTAGCATGCATTGTGATATGTTCACAGTATATGTCATGGTAACAACATTAACAGTATGTTGGTAATGATGCCCTGGTTCCCTCCTTATGGTCTACTTGCATGTGCCTACAGGTAGCACTGTTTGCAGTCTCCCATGTGTAACTGTGGAGTACTCACAGGCACATATGGCAATATCAGCATGCTAAACGTAGCCTCAGCCTGACTGTCTGAAAGTCTAACATACCACAGATGTCCACACATATACTGATCCAGAAGCATGTGGGCAGTTTAATAGGCTTCAGTGGCTAGAGACGTGACATCCATACCAGGTCACATCACAGGTATGTTGACATGGTGCAGGGGTTGTACACAGCGGTCTTGCCAATGATAATGTTAGAGGCCACTTGATAGCATGAGGCCTCACTGTGTAGCAGTAATATCCTGTCACATTACAGGAACATGCTCACACTAATGGGGTCAACAACACTATAACGCACACCCCATACTGTTGAGGTGAGGACCCTTGCCTATGTGGTCATCACCCTCACAGTACTGTGCACCCACACAATGCGACACAGAGAATGTACATGTACAGGTAGCCAGTGCGGCTGAGACCGATGGCATCAACAGGGTAGTGGACTGCATCACCATGAGGGGTTAGGGATCCTGTGTGTTCTGTATGGTAGCATACACCCTCACTCCATGCACCAGACAGCCATACATACCTACATACACACACACACACACACACACACACACACACACACACACACACACACACACACACACTGTGGAGACCACAAATGTCGTACACATTTGGATAGCTGATGTGTGTGATACACACCACACCTGCCTACGTCATGCTTTCCACACTGCAGTATGTACAGATCTCTACAACAGTGTACAGGGGTGTGTGACAATTGGGTTGTATTCCACACCATATGTGGCATATATGGTCACACAAGCAAACACACGTGGCAGTACTGTGAATGATACACCTGCTATATGATGATACATCTGACAGACATGCAGCAGTATTGGCTGCATTATGTGTACCAATGCTACCTTCAGCAATTGTGCTGCTATATGCACACGGGAGGATGTAAGTGTTACAGGTGTCAATTGACATACTGTCGGTGACACCTGACCGCTGTGTAGGTGTTATGTCTCCACCATCAGGTTACGGTAACATAGCGTACTGTTTCCACATGTCATGGTTGGATGGCATGTGACACACCTGTGAGCCGTCCCTGGCAAACATCCATCTACACAGGTGCATCACCACTTTATGTACACACATCCATCCATACCTGCTGTACATCCTACCATACTGTCATTATGTTACCATATACAGGTTCAATTATGGGGCTGCATTGCAGCTGCATGTTGTAGTTAGGCACAGATGAGTTACTTACATCAGCTACTGTACATGCATGGTAGCTGCATGCACACTACAGATTCTACATGTGTGTTGGTCCTACATGCCTGTCATGTAGCCATGTTTGTATGTATTGCAATTGGTGGATATGTGTGTTGACATACATAACACATGGACTGTTGTATGATATGATGGGTGTCATGGGTAACTAGTACAGAGGGAATGTGTCCTCAGTCAACGTTGCTACCTCATGTACTGTTAGCATTCAACAGCCATGGACCCACCTTCCATTTGTGTGCATATGATTGCTGTAGCCACTTGTCTGCACAGTGGACAGCGAAAGCTATGCTATGTACATATGTGGTGTGTGTTTGGTCCATGCACATAACCACTGCAATTACATGTATGACATAGCCAAATATATGTGTTCGTTGGTGTACAGTGACAGTCATCTGTCACAGCTGTGTAAGACCCAGGGCCCCTGGTATGTGTAGAGTTGATCTGGTTATGTACAGTGGTATCATTGTAATGCATAACACATGATGGAACCCTGTCGGTACATGTGTATTCTGCACAGTTGCTGTAGACCTATGTACAGTCCACTGGTCATGAGTCACATGGTGTTGTGTTAATGTATGGCTGTGTATTGCCAGTCCAATGACATGGTGATGTGTGACGGCTACATTGTAGATTGTGGTGTGTACCTCTGTGATCTACACCTGAGACAACTGTGATAGTTCCTGAGTGTGTACTGGTCAATACATGTGAGTGGCCTTCATGTACATGGGGACAGTAATACCATACTGTGCCCTTCTGTGATTAGAATCCGTGTGCATGCAAGACGGCCCTTTGCAACTGCTAAGTGTGTGAGCATGCCCAGTATGCCATTGTGTAGATGGACAAACAGTACATTCCAAACAGACGTATGATACTAAGCATGTGGCCATGGCCATTGACATCCTGTATAGTGCTGGTGGTCATCCAGGCAACAGATGTCCATTTCCAATGTCACGATGGATGCCTACATTGAAACCACTGGTTGCTGTCTTGAAGGGTGTACTGTCTGTGGCACGTCCTGTATCTATGTAGTGTTGTTGTAGTGCTCCGTAGATATTTGGTTGCCCCGATCACACCACTGCCGTGTGTTTGTCTATGTCCACCTTGGGACAGTAATATGCTTTCAGACTGCTCACTCTCTATACATTCCCTATCGGCGTCCTTGCCTTTGCGGATGATGTCACCCACCTAGAAGTATGCCTCTGGGAGTGCTGTGCTCAGTAATCTCGGTAGCGCATTCTGTAAATGTGTAATGCTGTGGTGTGGTAAGGTAGTTAGGTGTATGTTCGACTCCCAGCCCTGTCAAGTGTGTGTGTGTGTGTGTGTGTGTGTGTGTGTGTGTGTGTGTGTGTGTGTGTGTGTGTGTGTATTTGCAGCTGCCTGGAGACACAGTAATGCTTTTAGATGCCTCACACCACATACATTCCCTATCGGTGTCTTTGCCTTTGCAGATGATGTCACCCACCTAGAAGTATGCCTCTGGGAGTGCTGTGTTCAGTAATCTCGGTAGCGCATTCTGTAAATCATCATGCTGTAGTGTGTTAGGGTAGTTAGGTGTATGTTCGACTCCTGCTCCTGTCTGCCTAGGGACGCAGTCATGCTTTTAGATGCCGCACACCACAGCAGTTTGCTACCGATGTCTTTGCCTTTGTGGATGATGACACGCACCTAGATGACTGCCTCTGGGACTGCTGTGCTTAGTAATCTCGGTAGCACATTCTGTAAATGCGTCATGCTGTAGTGTGTTAGGGTAGTTAGGTGTATGTTCGACTCCCAGACCTGCCAAGCGTGTGTGTGTGTGTGTTTGCGCGCATGCTCCTGTCCGCCTGGGGACATAGTCTTGCTTTTAGACGCCGCACACCACAGCAGTTTGCTACTGATGTCTTTGCCTTTGCGGATGATGACACGCACTTAGATGACTGCCTCTGGGACTGCTGTGCTTAGTAATCTCGGTAGCACATTCTGTAAATGCGTCATGCTGTAGTGTGTTAGGGTAGTTAGGTGTATGTTCGACTCCCAGCCCTGCCAAGTGTGTGTGTTTGCGTGCATGCTCCCATCTGCCTAGGGACACAGTCATGCTTTTAGATGCCGCACACCACAGCAGTTTGCTACCAATGTCTTTGCCTCTGCGGATGATGACACATACCTAGATGACTGCCTCTGGGACTGCTGTGCTTAGTAATCTCGATAGCATTTTCTGTAAATGCGTCAAGCTGTAGTGTGTTAGGATAGTTAGGTGTATGTTCAACTCCCAGCCCTGCCAAGTGTGTGTGTGTGTGTGTGTGTGTGTGTGTGTGTGTGTGTGTTTGCGTGCATGCTCCCGTCCACCTGGGGACGCAGTCATGCTTTTAGACACCGCACACCTCAGCAGTTTGCTACCAATGTCTTTGCCTTTGCGGATGATGACACGCACCTAGATGACTGCCTCTGGGACTGCTGTGCTTAGTAATCTTGGTAGCGCGTTCTGTAAATGCGTCATGCTGTAGTGTGTTAGGGTAGTTAGGTGTATGTTCGACTCCCAGACCTGCCAAGTGTGTGTGTGTGTGTGTGTGTGTGTGTGTGTTTGCGCATGCTCCCGTCTGCCTGGGGATGCAGTCTTGCTTTTAGACGCCGCACACCACAGCAGTTTGCTACCGATGTCTTTGCCTTTGCGGATGATGACATGCACCTAGATGACTGCCTCTGGGACTGCTGTGCTTAGTAATCTCGGTAGCGAATTCTGTAAATGCGTCATGCTGTAGTGTGTTAGGGTAGTTAGGTGTATGTTCGACTCCCAGCCCTGCCAAGTGTGTGTGTGTTTGCGTACATGCTCCCGTCCACCTAGGGACACAGTCATGCTTTAAACGCCGCACATCACAGCAGTTTGCTACCAATGTCTTTGCCTTTGCGGATGATGACACGCACCTAGATGACTGCCTCTGGGACTGCTGTGCTTAGTAATCTCGGTAGCGCATTCTGTAAATGCATCATGCTGTAGTGTGTTAGGGTAGTTAGGTGTATGTTCGACTCCCAGACCTGCCAAGTGTGTGTGTTTGTGTTTGCGTGCATGCTCCCGTCCGCCTGGGGATGCAGTCTTGCTTTTAGATGCTGCACACCACAGCAGTTTGCTACCCATGTCGTTGTCTTTGCAGATGATGACACGCACCTAGATGACTGCCTCTGGGACTGCTGTGCTTAGTAATCTCGGTAGCGTATTCTGTAAATGCGTCATGCTGTAGTGTGTTAGAGTAGTTAGGTGCATGTTCGACTCCCAGACCTGCAAGTGTGTGTGTGTGTGTGTGTTTACGCGCATGCTCCCGTCCGCCTGGGAACACAGTCTTGCTTTTAGATGCCGCACACCACATCAGTTTGCTACCGATGTCTTTGCCTTTGCGGATGATGACACGCACCTAGATGACTGCCTGTGGGACTGCTGTGCATAGTAATCTCAGTAGTGCGTTCTGTAAATGCGTCATGCTGTAGTGTGTTAGGGTAGTTAGGTGTATGTTCGACTCCCAGCCCTGCCAAGTGTGTGTGTGTGTGTGTGTGTGTGTGTGTGTGTGTGTGTGTGTGTGTTTGCGTGCATTCTCCCGTCGGCCTATGGACACAGTCATGCTTTTAGACGCCGCACACCACAGCAGTTTGCTACTGATGTCTTTGCCTTTGCGGATGAAGACATGCACCTAGATGACTGCCTCTGGGACTGTTGTGCTTAGTAATCTTGGTAGCGTGTTCTCTAAATGCGTCATGGTGTAGTGTGTTAGGGTAGTTAGGTGTATGTTCGACTCCCAGCCCTGCCAAGTGTGTGTGTGTGTGTGTGTTTGCATGCATGCTCCCATCCGCCTAGGGACGCAGTCGTGCTTTTAGATGCTGCACACTACAGCAGTTTGCTACCGATGTCTTTGCCTTTGCGGATGATGACATGCACCTACATTACTGCCTCTGGGACTGCTGTGCTTAGTAATCTCGGTAGCGCGTTCTGTAAATGCATCATGCTGTAGTGTGTTAGGGTAGTTAGGTGTATGTTCGACTCCCAGACCTGCCAAGTGTGTGTGTGTGTGTGTGTGTGTGTGTGTGTGTGTTTCCAGCTGCATGACAACAGTACATTTCTTTTACAGTATTCACTCTCCATAACATCCGTGCAGCGTCTTTGCCTTTGATGCTGCTGTCTGCAGGCTAGTCATGTGCCTGTGTGAATCATGTGATCCACTGATCACGGTAGCGCATTTTGTAACTGTGTGATGCTGTCGTGTGGTACAGTGCTTACGTTTATGTTCTGCTCCCAACCCTGCCACGTGTGTGTGTGTGTGTGTGTGTGTGTGTGTGTGTGTGTGTGTATGTATCTATCTACATATACATATATATATATATATATATATATATATATATATATATATATATATATATATATATATATATCTATATCTATATATATATATATATATATATATATATATATATATATATATATATGTATATATATATATATATATATATATATAATGTATATTGTATATAGATATGTATGTTGGGATTATCACTCTTGACTCTGCTGCATTGTCTGTACGTGAGCACCATGGATATATGTGCATCTGCTATGGCTCTGTGATAGTGCACATACTGTGTGATGTAGTGATCATCGGTTATACATGTGTAGAGACCGGTTATTGTGTTGCTGGGTATTACACGGGCATTGGAAACAATGTTAGTGCAGCACCTTTGACTGGTCGTATGCAGATCTCGGCAACAGTCAGCAGTGGTTATTACATTGGAGTGTGAGTATGCCTCATATCCATCTGTAGTAACTGTCAATTCTATGCACCTCAGGTTAACATTACAGAAGCACGTTTATCCACAGGTTGTGGTACAGATCCCAGGGCTGTATGTGTAGACATTGACAGGTGCAGGACTGAGTTGTGTTGGATGCATGGAGGGGTGTCCATGGCCAGTAATGGGGATCTCTACAGCCTGGCAGGTACGGTCTGTGACTGTCCCACAACCTCCTGTATATGGCTGACACATGCTGTACCTGTGTATATGCAGACACACACACTTACCGCAAACAGCTACGGCTATCACATACACACACCCATTGCACCACCATTGGGCCATGCAATAACCATTGTCCCTCACACACACACACACCTACGTGTACATTGGATGGCTCTATGACAGCTCTGGACATGTTAACACCACACCCTGTGCATATGATGTCATCTGTGCCACCACCTGTGATGTGTAACATTGATGCAGGATCTGACTAACCTGGTGCTGCTGCACACGGTGGCTTTATTCCACTGTATTGATGTTAGCATGCTGTTAACACACAGTGTGTTACTTCCAGGTGTACTTCTGCAGGCATTATGCATTGCAGCTATGACCATCATTGTAGCATAGTTTATAGCACTGTTACTTCTGATGATGTAGTCTCCATCCATGTGCCATTTCACAGATGTGTGTAGTATTGGCAGCATGTGTGTCTGTGTGTGCAGTACGTGTGTGATATGTGTGTAGTACACATGTATACATGCTTGCAAATGCATACACGACATTACACAGGCTTCAACATTTGTACACTAGCTTACTCGTTCTTCCACACGTGCACACAGGCTAACACACACGCATACATACTTACTCGGGCTTACTGGCACACATGGGCACAGACACACTGTGTGCAGGTTTGCAGGTCACATCGGTGGTATCCATGGCGTACTCCGTCAGTCTCCTGACGTTCCCTAGGATAGCTCATGACATGTCTCTTCCACTGAGTACTGACAGCACACATGTGACACTGCTCCGGTGAGGTTACAGTGTTTTGTACATACACACTCATGTTGTTACCTATCTTCTTCTCTAATAGTCCCCTTAACCTATACTACATGGTAGAGGCTTGGCCCATATGGCATGACATGTTGTGATTCACTATCCTCAGCCTCATTTGCCTCACACTGCCTACAAATGCTTCGTTACATCTCTGACAGAGTGCTTCCACACATAAGTACCAGTACGCAGTAGCCATGTTGTCTCCAGCTTGCCATTCATCTGCATGGCGTACTTACATCTAACTAAACCTACATTTAGTATGTATATTATCCATATGTCTTGTTTTGAGGCACAGCCCGTTCTCGTGGCACCGCGCTACACTTCCACACAAGGGATCGGGGGAGGACAACTACTGGTTCATTGATATCCAATGGACAAAGCCACCACTCGCCTTGGACTTGGACATTGGCATGCTTATTCGACTGTATTCATACTGTATTTGCAGCTGTCATTGCTCCGTTTAACAACGTGCAAAATGTTAGTCGCATAACATCCGGGTACATTTCTGCACATAACACTGCTCGTGCACAGACAGCTTACTGTTTCATGTATCGCATAATTACATAGGGTTACCACCTGTCACACTTTGTGAGGGACAGTCCCTCTTTGGGCAGTTGTGTCCTGCAAAAATGTGAGTAAATGGCAAATGTCCTGAGATTTTAGGGCAAAATTATTTTCTATATTTTATGTCATAGTTGCATAAAACAGTTATTCTGTATCTGAAACACCTAAATGTTATAAGAAACAGAATAAGGAACTAAAATGCTACAAGAATAGACTTTTATTCAGGCAAAACACTGAAGTTCTGTCCTTTGTACTGGCCGTGGGTATGTTTTGCCCTGCAAAATCTGATGTTTATTTTTTTTTATTTATTTTTTATTTTATTTAATTTTTAGTTTGTAGCACAAATGTCCCACTTTGGGCATTTGGAAAGGTGGCAACCCTATCATGACATCATTTGCATAGCTTACACATACAAATGGGGTATGTTGCAAATCCCAACATTGTCCGTGCAATGTTCGTGTTACGGGCGGTCTTGCACGCCCCTGCAGGTGTTTGCTGAACAGCCTGGCAGTCATCTTTCCTTGCTGTACTCTCACTCAATCCATACACGCCGGAGGCTTCATGTATCATGGCCTAGGCTTTGCTGTGTGCTATGTCTATTTGTGGTGTATGCATGGCTGTGGGTATGTCCCACTGTCATCATTGGTAAAGGTGACACCCTATAGGTACTTCCTGTAGACTGCTGTGTCATTTGACATGTCAGCACATACCTGCGGATGAACATCATACTGCAGCGCTTTTCATATCTTCTGAGTTATCTTGCAGTCGATAATGCTGTTTCCTCAGACATGCATCTGTTTCAGATCATACCTATCACCCTCCTACTGCAAAACATCTGTACAAAGCCTAATATGATGGGGGGACAGATAGGGGCAGATTCTACATATTGCTCTTACACACGTAGATAGTTGACAGTATTATAGGTTTTGCATTAGTATGACCTTTCTGAGGGATTTGGGGTCTTAAACACATATGTTTATCATTATGTAATGATGTCAGTTCTCAGGTATTTGGCTGACAGGTACAGATTGTGAGAGGAACACACCACGCATATGAGGCATACATCTGCACATTCGTACAGTTGCGAGGTATGTTTCTGATACTGGACATCTATTTCCTTACGTCAATACACACAATACATGGCACCATCACAGGCCAGTTACCATTACATTCCTATTGTGGGACACACCCACCCACTGGGTTATATTCCTCACACAGGCCAACAGGTGCTTATCCACACTAATTATTCCATCATGTACCTTATGTGTACGCCGGTATTTGCGCTTTCCGTCAGTGGCAGAGCTCACATACGAGTATGGGGGACTGGGCACTGTATCAGTGACACTGCATGACACCCTGAGGGACACATGTCTTTTGAGTCTATTAACCTTGCACATTGACTTTCACAGGCCATACATTGTAATTCACATTTGTGGACAAACATGCTTATGACTTGTACATGTTTTGTCATTTGTCCTGACGTCTTTCTTCTCACCTGTCCACCTAGTATCACTAGTTCTGTACATTTCATTAGGATGGGTTACCTTCATACCTCTCACCTGTACACATTATGGTTATACGCCCTGGGGTTTGACCTATGATTCTGTTACATTTGGCATGATAATGTGCCTTTCTAGTAGATTGCTGGCAAGCCATGACGGACTGTGCGGTTAGGTAATCATGACTGACATTTCTATTTCATGATTACTAACTCTCATAACATTCGTATTCCTGACTACGTAATTATTCTATCAATGGTCTGACTTTGTCCGAGGTATATTTAATATAGTCCCTATTTGTCTGTCGTGTACTATGCCTTAGTCCAGCTGTCTTATTCTGACATTCTGGCAGGTATGGTTACCATCTTGGTCGTACGCGTGTCCTTCCATGATAATTGCCTACGTGACACTGATATAGGTCCCTACCTCTTCCCCAATGGTTTACAAAATATCCAGTAGATGGGTTGCACCGTTTTGGAGAATGTAGGTGTGTGCTATACCCACATAGGTATATTGATCACTCCCATGGGGCGTACCTAATGGATCTGTGTCAACCAACACCTTGGCCCAATTCTGCATACCCATGATTCCCATACCTGACACACCTCCACAGTACCCATTAAACATGTTTAATGTGAGCGATAATAAAGTGTGGAACATTTCTGAGCACTCCCCACTCTGCGGATATCAGCTCGCACGTCATACATTCAATCGACCCATGTGTTATTACCCTTGCACCTGCTACTGTTGCATGTACACCTATATCGTAGTTGCAGGTGTGACTTTTTTTGCATCAATGACGGTTGACACTTCATACAGGATCAATTTTTGGGGTCCTGCAAAGGACACCTATATTCATGTTTAACGTGTAGAACTTGCAGGCCCTGACACACTGGTACTTTCCGTGCAATGGTTCAGAAACCATTGGTGTATTCTCCTTTCATGCATGTCTGTCTGTCTATCCATATTAGCTATACCGTGACTTATTTATATACATGTGTTATATGTACAGGGACATATGTTTGTTGTGTATATATCTATTCATGTATCATGTGTGGATTATGTCTGTGGATATATGTGTATATATATCTCCATATCGTACCTTTCAACTGTACAGATTTCCGCTGCATGTACAGCTGTTTGCCTCTTATCTTTGGTCCTTTTTTCATAACCTTGTGTCTATCTGGCAAGTTAGTGGCATATCATTAAAGACTGACGTTGGTAAATAATGACAAGCATTTCAGGTTACGACTTCATACCCTTCAGAGAATCCATGCTAGTGACACACCTGTTATTCTATCCACTTTCTATGTTTGTTAGGCAATATCTGGGGATTGTCCCTATTTGTACCAGTTGTTGTCATGGCTTTGTCCAGTTTCATACTTTACGGGTTTAACAGGTATGAGCCATGTACATAGAATGTGGGGAAAACACCATTCATTTTCTATTCTGTGAGTGGATTACACATGCGCAGGCACACTTGCATATCCTTATTGTGGGTTACATGTATTTCATAGTTAATTGTGCTTCCGTGAACATTCATAATTCTGACCGTAACAGTTACATATCTGTATTCCAGTTTACGGACTACTGCGAAACACACGTTCACCTTTACATATTTAAATGTGTGTACTGCATGAATGCTTTCATTACACTTTCAGGTTATATGTGCAGTGGTCGTAGGTCAACCGGGACTTCATTCACGTTGGACGGATACCGGGACCACTATTTTATTGGTGTTCTCAATCATTGATATGCATACCCATAGTACTTAGCTACAGCAACATACGCCTCACCGCTTCACCTATGACACAGGCATCCATTCTCCTGCTGGGAAAAAGGTGGTACTACATATTACACATTCCCTATTGCCTACTGCTGTGGACTCCAGCTGCATTGTTAATCACTCCGAGGATATGCAGAACACCAAGGCATATAGTCCAGCCACATACAGGTCTTTGATTGTCAGGGTGTTCATGTAATGATCTGGGTTTAGGCTTGTCCACCTGGTGAATGGAACTTCCCTGGCCAAGGTCAAATGTCAGATGAAGCATATGGACAGGGATTATCTCCCTATTTTGAAGTTTTACCTATGTTTATAGACACAGGTGTCAGCAGCTTATTCTGTTGGCATTACATATTTTGGGTGTGGTTGTTATAGTCCATACTCCATGATGAGGGGTGTTCCCATTCACATTTGACTATTACCTGTATACAGTCATATGGGGATTATTATTTTTGGACATGAAGTGACTACAGGTATGCAGTTGTACATTACACAAGTGTGAGGGCTGTTCCTGTAAATTTGTACAGAACATACCTCTCAACCTCTTAGAGCACCCAACCTGCGTAAAACCTACATGATGGTGGGGCAATTAGGGACACATTTTAACGATTGCTCTTACAAGCTTAGAACGTTGATAGAATGCTAGGTTTTGCATTAGCATGACTGTTGTGCAGGTTGTGGAGTCTTATACTCAGGATATTTCTCATTATTTAGTGACGTTAATCCCCAGCTATTTACCACACTGGCTATTTACCACACTGGTGCAGATTGTCGGAGGCACACACCAACACTATGGGGCGAACCTATGGTCATTCTTAGGGTTGCCACCTTTTCAACTGCCCAAAGTGGGACATGTTCTGTAGAGATGTCAGATTTTCCAGGACAAATCATACCTACAGCCATGCATAGTACTGAACTTTAACCTTTTTTGTACATATAATAGCTTATTCTAGTAACATTTGAATTGCTTATGCTACTTCACATAACATATTGAGGATTCATACATAATAACCATTTTATGCGACTATTAAAGTAAATTAGGGAATAAACTCTCAGGACATTTGCTATGTGTTGATTTATTTCACAGGACACAACTGCCTACAGAGGTGGTGTTACTCGCAAAGTGGGACAGGTGGTGACCCTAGTCATTCTGTGAATATCCGGACAGTTGGGTGGTATGGCACAGACCTCTGTAATATGCTGTTGTGTTCTGGCACAGCAGTAGCTCAGCATTAAAGACTGCAGTCGGAAAGTGCTGACAGACAGTTGGATTTCAGACTTCATACTCCAGACATTAATGCCAATGTGCAAACTGTTATTCTATCAAATTCTATGTTTCTAAGAGATATGTTTACAGATTGTCCCTGATTTTGGACCTTTGTCTCACTTATATTCACGGCTCTGTCCAGATATCTTGCTCACAAAGGGTTGACAGGTATGGTCAGTCAAGACTGCACACAGTCAGTGTCCCTCACACTTGATCAGGGTTGACCTGTTTACGTAGTGTCTTCCTCGCCCTCATGCCGTTTTCCACTTTGCAAATGTGTGCATTATATTCTCCCTCCTATTCGTTTCTGGACATGTGCATCACGGGAAGGTATTTTATCCTGGGTGGTAGGTTATGCATGCCCACTTAGGGCTGGACAGTGTCATGGACCTCCACTGCACGTTCTGACTTGTGTCCAGATATCTACTGGATTGGACATCATGTCGTCATACCCATTCTACTATTTACACAAGTTGGTCATCCCATGAGGGATATCCCAAAAATTGGTCAAAACGAAAACATGTTGGATAACGAAGATTTTTGTGGATGCACGAAAACGTGCAGGGGGGTTTACCTGCAGGGGATACATGGTTTGCAATCCTGACACTGCCTAGGGTGACAATACCTACTACATATGCATAGGGGTCACTGTGTGTAGCTGTTTCTGCAACAAACCAGTGGACCAAGTACGGCTGGATTTGGTGGACGTTCTGGTATGGTGGCAGGTTGTGTGTTGTGGAGGGTATGCTGGGTAGGCTATCATGCATCCAGGTGTGTTGCATTTGTTATGGCCAGTTCCATCAAGACCCATCTGTGGGTATGTGACGGTGCCGTATCTATACATTTGTCTTGCATATTTCCATATTCATATGTTTGTGAGATTGTGTTCTTCACTATGGCCTGTCTGCTTGTCTTGCAGCTGTTTCTACATGAGGTTGTGTTTCTTTCCACTTCACCCGATGCCCCCTCATACACCTCCGGTTCACCTTTTCTGCATACGACACATTTATCGCCTTTGAGGAATTTATCATTAAACACACACCCCTCACATGAGAATTACTCACACCCCATAGAGCACTACTTTGGTTGTTGACCCATGACACGGCCAGAGTTACACATTGACTACCCTACATGTGTCGGGTACCTTTATGGTTGTGTGGACTACCCTGCCATGTTTGCTTTCCATATACTATACCTCACGCACATAGATACACGCCCTTACTTCAGTTTCATTACTTGGTTGGTGTATCCGGGTACTACCCATTCGACTGTGTCACATACACGTTCGGATTATACAGCTGACTTCCGGATTTTGCCAGCCTGTTCTACTCATAGGTAGGATGGCACCTTTTCCTATGTCCAAGATATTCCTTACACATGTCCGACCGTTGTGGACATTGCCTCCCCACAGTCAACGGTTGCGTTTCCACCTTTTCAATTGGCCACAGTGTGACATAGGGTTACCACCTGTCCCACTTTGTGAGGGCCAGTCCCTCTTTGGGCAGTTGTGTCCTGATATGTAGTTGTCAACATGGCAAATGTCCTGAGATTTTAGGACACACATATTTCTTATATTTTATATGATAGTTGCATTAAACAGTTAATTCTGTATCTGAAATACCTGACTGTTATGAGAAACAGAATAAGCAACTAAAATGCTACAGGAATATGCTTTTCTGTAGGCAAAACAGTTATGTTCAGTCCTTTGTATGTATGTGTTGGCCTGTACAGTCTGATGTCTGTACCAAACATGTCCCACTTTGGCCATTTGTAAGGGTGGCAACCCTACTGTGACAGTTGCAGTGAACATGGCATATTTTACAGGCCGACACATACCCAAGGTCAGTTCGGCAGATAGAACTTACAATTCTTGCCTATATCTAAGCTTATTCTTGTAGCATTTTGGTATCTTATTATATTATACGTTCAGTGAAATATGTTTACTGCAACTATTGCATGATGTCTACGGAGGAATTATGTCCTATATTCTCTGGACATTTGCCAGTTTTACATGTTTGTGTCAGGACACATCTGCCCATAGAGGGACTGTCGCTCGCAAACTGGGACAGGTGGTAATCTTGGTCGATGGTATGGATCATACTGTTCCTTTTGGCCTACGTGTCTGTGTTGTTATGGCTCGTTTATATGCTCCTTCTGTTTCGTTTACATGCGTATGCGGTTTCCTATCACTTTTGGTATGTGAAATACGGACATACCTTTTGTATGTGACTATTACATGGCTTGTGGGATATGATTCAGACATACGGTCACTACCTATATCTACATTTCTCCTCGTGTATTTTGTTATGGACACATCTGCACAGTTATGTTCCCTCCCTCATATTATGGGTCGGATGGTGACCCTCTCCGTTGGACTGGACGTACCTACTCACTTCCACATGGTATAGCTATCACCACTACGTTGGACTACAGGCACACGGTTTTCCTGTCATTTGTTCATGGGTAGGGACCCGTTATTCCCTACCGTGCATTTGTGTTTGACTCTTCATTTTCTGTTCGCAGGGACTCTGCTTTGCATACGTTTCAGTCTCTGCGGACACTGATAGGTACGATTACTATTGCTGGCGGAATATAATATTCAGCAGTTTAGGTTGCTCCTCGGAAGCCGACATTGACACGCCTCCCTGCGCAACTTCGATATGCCCCTTGCACTCGCACACGTTTCCTATGCACATGGCTGTGGCAGCTGCGCGCCTTCATTAATATGCATATGGCATGTCTACTCCACATCTACACCGCACGGCCGGCGCAAGACTTACACCGGACTTGCGCCGAGCTTCATGAATCCAGGGGAGAGTCATTATGGTCTTTAAATGAGAAAATATGTCTGATAACTTTTCCAGTGCATATTTGGCTGAAGTTGGGCCACATTCATAAATGCAGACAGTAAGTGCAGATATCTTGTACACATCTCACCATGCACGAGATAGCATACTATTTCATTTTCACTGAACAGCTCTTAGTGTAGAGCCTCAAAACAATGGTAAACAGTAGAATATGCTAATGAAAGTATACGTAGCTGAATTACATGCTAATTAACCAATCCAACATGCCAGAGCTATTCAAGAACCTATAAAGCAATCATGTACACATAATGTAGCCATTTCCCTGAAATCCAAAACTCTTTGGATAACAGCCATGAATACACTTAGAAGAACAATTGTTTGGTTTGCTGCTGCCATCATTAACCTGTATGTGCAACAGGCTTTAATTCAAAGTACAACTGCTGCCATACTTCCACCAAGAAGAATGGTGTTTAGACCCATTATATTTACCATGGACTGCATGACACAAAAATTGTAGAACAATACCGGTGGACAGAAAACACTAGAGGAAATATGTAACCTCTACAACCATTACCTAAGGCCCTAGGGAAATCAGGGAGAACTCATCCCAGTGGAAACAAAATTATGTATAGCTTTGTGTATCCTAGCTATAAGTACTTTCCAGAAACCAAGTGGGGATATATTAGTAGTGTTACAGGCCTCAGCATCTAGAATATTACATCAGTTTCTAAATGCAATGGTACGACAGGAAAGGGAGCACTAGAGGAAATATGCAACCTATGCCACTCCCACCTGAGGCCCCGGGAAATCATGGAAAACCCATCCCAGTGGAAACAATATGTGCATCTTTCTGTATACTAGCTAGTGGTACTTTCCAAAGACTCACTGGGAATATATTAGTGGTATAAAAAACAAGTCCACCGTCAGGAAAAACACAGTAGTCTTTATTGCAACAAGCAAAGCTTTCGGTCAAACTACCTTCTTCAATGCTGTTAGCACTGAAGAAGGTTGTTTGACTGAAAGCTTTGCTTGTTGCAGTAAAGACTACTGTGTTTTTTTCTGATGGTGGACTTGTTTTTTATATCAGGAATTGCTTCACTTCACTTTATCTTGTATCAGCGTGTAAGTAAATATATTAGTGGTATCACAGTCTTCAACTTCTAGAATATTACAAAAGTTTCTAAATGCAATGGTGCAACTTGCAATGGAGCAGATCCATTTCCACACACTTCAGGGGAGACAGAGAATGAATCATGCAGGAATTTTATGCAATACCACACTTAACTGAAGTTTTGGGAGCCATAGATACACACACCACATCAGGTGAATGGAGAAGGAGGTATATTAACAGGAAAGTATACCACTGTATAAACTGTCAGATTGCCTGTAATGCCCAATGGATTATCTGTAATGTCTGCACAGGTAACCCAGGCAGTTTTCACAGTTTTCACATATGGCACACCTATGAGCTGTACACTATGTTTGCTAGTGTTGTCTTTCCACATGGGCATCTACTGGGAGATGCAAGTTATGCACTGGAACACTAGCTCATGACACCCATGAGAAACTTACACAACCCCTTTAAACAAGGATACAATGATGCCCATGCTCAAACTAGGAATATCGTAGAACATGCATTTGTCTTATTCAAATCAATGTTCCAGTGCCTAGACACATCACTTGGTGCCCTGCAGTACAAACCAGCAAGATCTGCTGAAATACTCACAGTCTGTGCCATGTTGCACAATGTAATTCTCTGGAAACAGCTTCAATAAGAACAACTAGGGCAGAACAACAGTTTTTTTAGAGCCACAGGCAAGCCAGCATCTCCAGGAGCAGATGAAGAGTCTGAGGGAGAACCACCAGCTACATATGGTGCCAGCAGACATAAATATGCACAATATGCCATGGCACTGGCTAAGATACAAAAGATAACACACACACACACACACACACACACACACACACACACACACACACACACACACACACACACACACACTGATGATCTAAGTGAAAACCTAAGAGCCTAAGCACATACAAATATTAAAACTGATGGCTGCAAAACTGTACTACCTTTACTTAACCATAAAATGGCTGTGTTCTGCTAGTATCACTCAACAATAACATCTTGGGTGGGAGGGTGGCCTAATGGTTAAGGTGTTTGCCTTACAAACATAAGGTGCAGGGTCTGAGTCTCATAAGGGATAATTGGCTAGCTTTAAAATGGCTCGCAAGGGCAGTTAGCTTACTACTAATCTAAAGACACGTTATTTCACTGCAGTATTAGCAAGGTAAGTCTGGAAACTGTATGGAAAGAAAAAGAGGTATGTAATTGATTACTGTTTTATGCAAATTCTTATATGCAGCTAACATGGAACATATCCTGGGTGTACAGTAATAGCTTATGTCTGCTGCTTGCAATATACAGCTATGAATTTTACCCAATACTGTGCATCCAGCATTTCCCTATATATATATATATATATATATATATATATATATATATATATATATATATATATATATATATATATATATATATGGGTGTGTGTGTGTGTGTGTGTGTGTGTGTGTGTGTGTGTGTGTGTGTGTGTGTATACCAGTGAACAGGTGCATGGTCACATCATTTGCACAACTAAAACAGTAAGCAATAATTAAATATCTACTTTGACTGCATTACTAAGAATACTAAGAGAAATACAGTGAAGGCAACAATTACATAAATAATCACTCATAATTTAATTTGAACAATGAATAAAAGCATTTATTCTTCAATGCATTTAAATTAAAGCAAGCTTCTGAGTAAGCAGGCATTAGCTATCTACCCTGTGCATCAGATATATATGCAACCTGAAGTAACACAAAAATGTGCAAAAGGGCAAAGCCACAGTCATCATCGATTAAATAGGGTGGTGGGGGACAGGTGGGCAACTCTGACACCAAAGAAGAAAGTGTATGCAAGTAAAACAAATAATTATTTCTTAAGTATCCAGTTGTCAGGGCCAGTAGCAAGATATGTATAGCAGTCAACTGTACTGCTTACATAACGTGTGTGTGTGTGTGTGTGTGTGTGTGTGTGTGTGTGTGTGTGTGTGTGTGTGTGTGTGTGTGTGTGTGTGTGTGTGTGTGTGTGTGTGTGTGTGTGTGTGTGTGTGTGTGTGTGTGTGTGTGTGGTGGTATGGGCAAGTATTTCTTTAATGTGTATGTATCTTCAGGAACACAATCAAGTACTGTGCTATAAATATGTCCTGGCATCTCAGACAGGTGTGAGCCATGCATGTAGTGTAGTCAGTTCACTGTTATCACCCCTGACCATGAGAAGTACTTCTGCCAAGAGTTGCACTGCTAGTTCCATGGCCATCTGCTAGATGAGCTCTCACCACAACTATGTCCTTGACCACAGCCACCTGGCCAGCCATGTAAGTGTGGACATTGCAATTACCATTGGAGCACTGGAGGTAGTGCCACTTTGGAAGAGGGTTTTGCACACCCATGTCAACTTACACCAGATGATGCAGCAGCTCTCTGTCACAAGGATGTCAACCTTCCCCAAACAAACATTCCATTACAGACACTGCCTGATCCAGTGTGTTATTCATTCTCCCCAAGGTGTCACCAGCATGTTCAGGTAGTCATGCAAATCAGAATGCACAATATTTGCAACTCTCACTATCTCTTCTAAGGCCCCGGTAGAATGTGACTGTTTCTCCATGACTGCCCTACATATATGTTGTGTGGTATGTACTGACACATCAACATCAGGAAGAAGAGGAACAGCAGGCCTCCTCAGAGCACCTCTACCAACCCATCTGTGTGGCACTTTACACTCATGATGGCTATGTGGAGAATTAGTCAGTTTTACATTTGGAGTAACCACCCTATCCTGATCAACTGTGTCCCCCACAACCTGTTCTATGTCTGAGGTCTGTGTGTCACAGGTATGCATACACATAATATGTTTGAAATAGGGGCAGAGGATGTTGGAGGCACAACCTCAATGTCAGACTGACCCTGTACATCCCCAGACTGTGCCTCTTCATTGCTGTCATCATCATCAGAGGCTACTGATACTCTGACGTCAGGCAGTAGGAGTTCCACAGTGCCACTGGCAGGATCTGCTATGATAACAAGTAATCAGCACCAGAAAAAGAGAAATAGAATGAACAGTAATCAAACTGATGTGAAATATATAGTACAATTTAAGAAATGCTAATGCAATGAAAACAAATTACTTTTAGTTACATATACATCTATCTAACTTATGTACATTAATACAAGTACAAAAGGTGTGCTTACGATGTGCAGGTGGTCATGCAAAATGATAACCAGATACTTCTAAGGAAGGGAGATGAAACACAGATGATAAGCATCACAAAGCAAATGACTCAAGAAACAGAAAACAATTCACTTTACAGCTGCAGAATAGGACATATCTCACACAAAAGTTTACTCTTTAGTTGGCTGATATATATATATATATATATATCAGATATAGTTATTTAATTATATTGCATACCTGGAAGTTTTGCAGAAGACTCACTTGGGTTGTCTTCCACATCAGCCTCAGCATCAATGATTCTGTGTGAACCCTGTGCCGAATTGTCTGGATCTGTGACAGTGGACAGGACCCCTTCGATTTCAGTCAGTAGTCAATAAGGTTTCAGTAGCAGGATCACCACCCATAGCCATACTTTCCTGTCCAATTGCAGCTGCCCTACGTCTTACCTGTGTGATCATATTACTGACCCCATGTCTTATTTTTGAATATGGGCATCCATGACCTCCAACTACATCATGTCTTTGCACACCTGCTCTCAGATACAGTCAAGGGATGACTTATCATCTCTGCCTCTCTAGGGGGAATGACATGTGACAAAGTACTGCCTGAGTGATGACTTCATTCCCAGCATCACAGCATGGCAGTTTACAGGTACAACTGTCTAGGGTGCCATGGTCCTGCATGAGTGGAAACATAAAAGAAAAAAATACATAAGTAACCCAAAAATGATTGGTAACAAAACAAATATATATGAATGTGTCCATCCCAAATGTACAATTAACAAAAGTATTGGTATTTCTCTGTCCATCTCTCTCTCTCTCTTTCTTCACCTCTTCTGCTTCAGTAAGTTGTCACTGTATCTTCAATTGTGTGATTTAAAGCATGTGAAGTCAGAACGGAGTTTCTTTATGGCATGCTGAGATAAAGCACAGATGGACAGACTGATTTTGCATACCTTCAAGGGTTCATATCCAGAAATATGTCAAACTGCTAATAACTGCTTTTGTGGAACTATTAGCTTTCTCAGAAATATTGTTTTGAGCCAACATTATCCTGCTTCTGTCATAATGTACTTGGTCCCTGTCTCCCTCTCCCCCTGTCTATGTATCTTCCGCCTAATCAGTCTTTATCCTCTGCATTTGCACAATGTCTGGCACAGAGCACCACCTGCAATTTGGGGGAAATGGAAGTGAGTTTTTACCTTCTGCCACATTACTTTGTTGCCCTTCTCACTACTGTGCTTAGCCTCACTGTGCTGTGTACAATTAGGCTAATCTTCTTCTGAACAGTGGAAGAGTTGAATGTACACCACATAGGATGTTCCAGCTGCAAATATTTTTAGGAAGCATGCTTCCCAAATATTCCTGGCTTCATGACAAATGTGCAAATCATGACACAATTTCTTATGCTGCTGGCTGAAATGTTAACTTTTTGTAATGTTAAAATTGTCAAATCTGTGGTGAAGCCCAATGCCTACATTCACCCTTGCCTCATTGTTTTATGGCTGTCCATTCAAACCAATAAAATCAAGCTTGTGAAGTAACATTTCCTCTGTGGTGTGTTGACATGATGCCTATATCTGTAAAATGCTTCTTTTTGGCATAGTATTAAGAGTTTGAATCCAGAAATATGTGAAAGCCATATTTAATGTTTTATTTATATTACTATTATTTGTGTAAGTGCTGTCTACATATCTTAATAACCCACCATTTTCCTGCTTATGTCTCAGTCTTGGTTATACTTTCTGACCTCTGCTTTCTCCCTGTTGGAAACATGTCATTGTACATAATATGACACACTACTTATCAGGGAAACATTATATTAACACACCCTAAGGATGTTTAAGAAAGCCCCAGAAAAATATAACATTCTTCGTGTGTCTCTATCACTCTCTCTATATCTCTGTCTGTTCCCGCTTTTGTATCATTACTTTTTACTGTTTCATATTTATTAGGCTAATGGATGTAATAAACACATTATAAGATTTTACAATCATCCTGAGGGCAATGAAGAGTGATACATACGTTCCCCTTTACTTCATTCTATTGTCATATTTCAACTTCACAATTTAGGAGTTTCTATGTGGTGTGATTAGATAATACTCAGGTCTGTTTTGGAATACTATCAAGGCTTGAATCCAGATGTATTCTAAAGTGATTTTGAATCTTTTACATGACTCCTGTAGGTATATGTGTTGGCAATACATTTTCTTAATACATTATTATCCTGCTGTTGTATTAATCTGGTTGTGCCCTATCGGGAAGAGTGTCTTGTACGGATCTTGTCTGAATAATTATGATGACAAGCCAAAAAGTAACACAACACAAATATGTGCAGAAATGAACCATAGACTAATCTCTTCGTATGTCTGTATGTGTATTCCTGTCACCAACTGTCTACCTCTTCCCACCCCTTCTGTGTCATCAAATAAACCTCCTTGATTCAAAACTGTTTCCATAAGCCATGTTTCTACCAGCAATAACATGCTTGGTCCGTAATGTGTTTCATAATATACCTGTGGCATGCATATAAAGACTGAAGAACTGCAACTGTCATGACAAATATGTAATTCATGACACATGAAACATGACCATAACACATATCTGTTATGCACTGCATCAAATTCAGAAATGGTTGTATGTATAAATTGTTTATTTGCATGAAGATCGGCATGGAGCACTACAGACTACTGCTAATTGTCATTCTAAGTACAACACCTCAAAATATGATTACACATTTAATTTATTGTTTTATTTATTTTATTTTATATTTGTAAACCAGGGGTGTCTGACTGAGCCAAAAAGGCCTTTTTTCAGCAGAGGCCTGGGGAGAAAAGCTCCACACAGAAAAATTACAGATACATGTAGATATTTAGACACAATCAGTATACACACAAATTACAATAGACATGTTTTTACAGTGGTATGCAGCACATCAACAGTTACAGTGGAGAGAACAAACAAGAAAATATTAATTTAAAAATAAAGGTAATTAATAGATTTGTGGTGTACAGCTGAAATTTGGAACATAGGTAGAATACATACATAGTACACAGGTGCAGTACATACATTGTACATTAGCCAGTGTTTGTGAGTAAGAGTGAAAACTATTATCAAGTACTCTAGGTTTATCATGTGTACCTTACCCACTTTCACTAGCCTGGGGAGCAGTCATGGCACTGCCAACTTTGCTTGAGATGTTGCCTAATGAGGTTTTTAAAGGAGGCTTTGGACAATGTGTTTTGTATGCTAGTGGGGAGAGAGTTCCATTTTTTAGTCACTGAACTTCTATATAGTGCGTCTCCAAGGCTATTGTAGCTGTTGGTGACTTCTAGTAGTAGTTTGCTAGATGATCTAAGAGGCCTTTTGGCTGAGTGATGTTGTACTAGGTTTTTGAGGGCAGGACATTTATTGGGGAGGTAAAAGATAGAATGACAGAAGCAGAGCTGATTGTAGGTTAGGAGGTTGGGCAGTTCAAGCCAGTGAAGCTGTCTCAAAGCAGTACAGTGATGATTTCTACATGAGCAATTTGCAGCAAAGTGGGCAATTCTGTTATAGCAGGTTTCCATTTTGCTTCGTTCAGTTTTGTTGAGATTAGTCAGAATGGGAGATACACAGAGTAGGGCGGACAGAAGTTGGGAGCAAGCAATTGCTGATCTTGTATTGTTGGTAAGAAATGGTTTGATACGGTAGAGTGATCCCAGTTTGGCATGTACTTTTTAATAGTTAAGTTGAGATGACTATCAAATTTTAGATGGGTGTCTATGATTATTCCCAATAGCGTACCCTGTGCCACTGGAGCAATCGGAGAAGCATTTGTGGAGTAGATAGTGAATTGACTGTTATCAGTGTTTTTGTTAGAACTGGTTATAATCATAAGCTGAGTTTTCTTTGGATTGAGGATAAGTTGGGCTTTAGCAAGGTAGTTTTCAACATCAGAGAATGGTAGTTGAGTTATTTGCAGGAGGGTGGGAATATTTTGTGCAGCACAGATTAAGGTAGCATCATCTGCATACTGAATGATAGATGCATGCTGTGTGGAGGTATGGAGGTCATTTGTGAAGATTGTGAATAGCAGTGGTCCTAAGATAGAACCCTGTGGGACTCCTACAGTTATGGGCAGCTGAGGAGGGAGAGAATTTTCCCATTTCACAGCTTGGTACCTGTCAGTTAAGTAGCTTTGGAACCAGGTAAGAGTGGAATTTGATAGGTGATATTGGTTTAGTTTGTTTAGCAGGATTTGGTGTGAGACTGTATAAAATGCTTTGGATATATCCAAAAAAAGAGATGACACCTGCAGGCCTTCAATTTTGAGACAGTTTACTGTGTTTTGTAAAGCAGAGAAGGGCTGTAGTGGTACTATGGGCAGGTCTGAAACCATGTTGAGTAGGTGACAGGATGTTGCTTTCTAGGAGATATTTTAGCACCTGGGTATGGATGCATTTTTCTAGGATTTTTGCCAGGGGGCAGAGTACAGCAATGGGTCTGTAGTTATTAAGTTCAGTGGAGGTCCCGCCTTTATGTATGGTTATAACATAGGATGTTTTCCAGAGTTTGGGAACATAGTTTTCAACAATTGATCTGTTTATGAGAGTGGAAATTGGGATAGCAATAGCATCTGCTGTGAGTTTCAAGAAATAGCTGGGGAGTAGGTCGGCTGCTGTTGATAATGTTTTTAGTTTGGAGAGCATGCTTTTGATTGAAGTGGTGGAAACTGTTTTGAGGGTAAAGCTTGTATTAGTGTTATTTGTGTTGGGGGGATAGTGAGGTTGGAACTGTCCTGTGATACTAAGGATGGACTTGAGTTCACAAAGTGGGAGCTGAATTGTGTTTCGATGGGAACTTTAGTGTCAGGGGTGGTTGGTTTGAGGGTAGCCTTTTGGGTGGGTTTTAGCAGCTGGTTTATATTTTTCCAAATTTTTGGAGGTTGTGTTGAAATTTAGTTTGTAATGTCATGTAGTAGGATTTTTTGTCCAGCCTAATGCATTTTTTGCATGGTTGCACAGTTTTTGGCACTTAGGCTTTCCCCCAGATTCATTAATCTTCTGTGCAGGACCAGCTTAATCCTGCACGGAAGCACCCATTTAGGAAGTGGATGGCAGCGTACCATGCATATTAATGAAGGAGCGCTGCCCGACCTCCTAGGCTTACATGGAGCATGTATGAGTGCAGGGGCGTGTCTCTAAGAGCAGAGCTCTCAGAATAAACATGCCCCTGCAATGTAGAACAGCACAAAGTGGAAATAAATGAGCGAGACCGCTCATAGGTGTCTGCATATCCCCAACAACAGTCCCCGATGTGTACAACAGCAACAGTACATAACAATGAAATAAACTAACCCCCTTTTTTTAAAAAATCCAAGTACAGCTAACCGTAGGTGCATAGGTGTGCCCATTGCTTAGCTACGGTTAAAGCAACTTAAAAGGCTGAAGAGGATAACAAGGAAGATATATGCACATGAAGCAACACAGCAATAGTGTAGTGGGCAGCTCATTCGCCTAATGAGAAGGCATTCCCAGTCGATTCCCACTACAACGCAGTCTATTTTACATGGCAAAGCATGTTGTAACCAATATTTTTGTTGCAAAACAAACAAAATAACATATATTTATGAACTGGAGTACTACATTAAATGCATATGTGAAGTGTCAATGTCAAAATAAATAAGGCACTAGTAAGCATGTTTAAGCACAAATAAGCAGTAGTAAGCATATATAAGCACTAGTAAGCATGTTTAAGTGTGTTTGCATGAGGGTAAGCATTGTCTACACAGATTAAGCAAAACAGAAGCTAACTGTGTGTAAGAAACTGTGACCGGAAGTTAGCAGTGCTTACCTCTGCAAACCCACGTACAACTGCTTTAAAGTGCCTTAATCACGCTGTATCCAGTGGTCCTTGATCTGCCCAGCAACAAAATAAACAGCCTCTGCAAGGCATGAACCCATGACCCTGCAAACAATAGCGAAAGTGATTTTCCACTAAGCCATAACAAATATACATAAATCTAACGTTATAACAAACATATCATCCAGCACAATCATTCAACAGTACAGGAAATGTAGTAATGTCATACCACACAACCTCTTAATGCAAGAATTCTGGACAGTGTGCCAAAATGTGGGTACAAATAGGGGCTATATGTCAAATATTGTTCTCATACACTTAAAACATTGCTAATTAAGCAGTTATATGTATTAAAACACATATTATGAAGGAGTTGAAGTCTGAAACACAAAGGTGTCATCATTAGTTACTGACTTCAGTCCTGAGATCATCCATGTCAATTGCCAAGAGAATGAGGCACAAGCCAAAATTATGAGCCAAATATGCATGGACATATGGACAAATGTATATCTGTAAATGTAGATGGATAGACAGCTCTAGGAATATATATATATATATATATATATATATATATATATATATATATATATATATATATATGTATGTATATATATATATATATATATATATATATATATATATATATATGACTCAAATAATCTTATAACAGCAATTGTATATAGATAGATGCATATGTTCATATGTATGCATGTGTATATTTATATATATATATATATATATATATATATATATATATAGATATATATATATATATATATATATATATATATATATATATATATATATAGGGGGTTTACAGATATAATTATGTATATATATATATATATATATATATATATATATATATATATACACACACATATACATATAGAAATGTGTATAGCATGTCCACATGGGAACAACATCCTGAACCACTCACTACAACATAACAGACCATATGCACTGTTAATGGGAGTGGGTGCACAAATGAGGGATACCTGGTAATTACTGATATGTTGCCCCCCTCCACAGCCCTAACAGATATGCTGTGCAATCCAATATCCACCAAATGCAGTTCCTGAGTCCAGGACCCTCCACAACACAGCTACAATGCTTCAACAGTAAGACAATTCACCTGTAAACTATCATGGCAATAGCTGTAACATATCAAGCAGAAATGTCTTTCTACCATAGGGAATGTACAATGTGGAAGGTGTACACATTACAATGGTGCAGATATGCAAACACATCTGTACATTAACAAATATATATATATATATATATATATATATATATATATATATATATATATATATTTATATATGAGATATATGTAATGAGTGATGAGTACAGTGGGACTATTACCCCCTTTCTTCTAGATGAAAAGCCCTCAGTGATGAGGTGTGCCACATACCCTGCTATGACAGGTGTGCTCTCTGGAGCTTTGCACCAGGTCCCATTTACTGTACAGATATCAATGTTCCCCATTTGTAGGTGTGCCTCAAGAGAGTGCCTGTTTAGGCTTAGACGTGTAACATTGAGTAACCTTACTGTCAGTTTTGCATGCTTGCATCTGTTATGGTGGTGGTTTTGTCCTTTGAACCTTGCCTAGATAAGGCACTATGGGGGTGCCAAGAGCTGTATCCAGTAACTTGAATCCCAGGGGCAACAGGTACAGACCATCTCTGGCAAAGCATCGTGGTTTGTCAATCATGTCATCCCATGCAGACAGATACTGGATCCCCTTTGAATGACATCAGAAGCTTAGCCACTTGGAGTCATTGATGTGTATATGTATATGTGTGAGTGTTCATATGTATATATATATATATATATATATATATATATATATATATATATGTGTGTACATATTTATCTCCATATATGTATGTGGATATGTATATGTCCATATATGTATGTATGTGGAAATGTATGTGTGTATATATCTATATAGATATGTGGATATATGTGTACACATATATGTTTACCATATGTCCAGAACATGGAGTGGAGTCCTACCTCAGCACCAATAGTCCCAACCCCTTATTGCAAAGGGATGTCATGGATGTATTGCAGGTATACATGTAGACTGTTGCTACTGTCATAGGGGTGTCTTAACAGACATGCTGGGTGTGGGAGGTCACATCTGCTGTAGACATGTGCACCATTTTCTATGGACAGACATCCTGAGGATATCATAGTACAGTACCACTGCTAGCACAGTAAATATATGTGGACAGTCTGGCACTCTGTGGTCATTCCAGAAGTGTACACATGTCTCCTTCATGCGAGACGTGGACCACACCTCCCAATCTGGATATTACTAGCCATGTACATGGGTATATCATGACAATACTGGAGTACATATACCCACACAGTGTATGCATGCACACACGCCAGTCTGTCCTGACACATAATACCTGGTGGTGCTGAATACACATGGCCACATACTACCCAGTAGATAGTGACATACATCTGTACAGCATACCACTGCTTTGTCAGAAATGCACAACTGTTATGCTGGCCTGGCTGCAGTATGTCTTGCAAGTAACTGAACATAACAGCACACTGGGTAATTACAGTAGGCTGATAGGCATGTCACAAAGCACTGGGCAAACCACAGGCAGAATGCCAGAACACTGGAATACATATTGTATGGTGGGATACACATGTACCCGAGATTATAGCGGGCTTGACATGCAGGTCACAGCATAGCATAGCAGACACCTGTGAGAAAATGCATACCCACATCCAATGTCAGTGCAGCCACAGGCACATATGATACACAAGCTTACCACTGGAGCAGCATTTAACATCAGATAGAACAGGACAGAGAACAATGGCGTCTACCACAGTCTGTACAGAGCCCATGGTTCGTAAGCGCAATACACATACAGTCGTCAAACATCCTAACTCAGGGGTCTGCAACCTATGGCTTTGGAGCCACATATGTCTCTTCAACCCTGCTGTAGTGGCTCCTTGTAACTCTGAGGAGTAACGGACACTCTACCAAACAACACATACACAGACACACACACACACACACACACACACACACACACACACACACACACACACACACACACACACAGATCAAGCAATCCCAACACAGGAATACAGTTATGCACATATGTTAGTCATTGTTCTTATACACTTAGTTATATTATATTTAGTATAACTATATATAAAACTGTACATGCTCTGCTATCTTCAATGTAGAAGTCAGATAGCTGTTGTGCCTCCCAATGAATTTATTTTGGTGGGTGAGGGGTCAAGAATGGCTCTTTGGATAGTGAAGGCTGCAGACCCCTGCCCTACATACAAAGACCGCAGTACTGTACACAAAAACACAGAATGTCCAAGCACTGTCCTCAGAAACAGCCCCTACTACACACAACATGTCCAGCAGTCTGTTATCTGACTGGCTTGTTATCAGGTATGATGTCAATAAATAATGGTGTACAGACCATATGCACCATATATATGTGGGCTTCATTTGCACAACATATGTGTGCACCTCTGCAGTCTAGAGGTCAGTGTATGTAACAGTGTGCTACGCCCCTGTAAGTCAGTGTATGGGGGTTATGCACCCTAAGTATCCTAGGGTGTTACAACATGTGAGGAATACCAGTAGGAAGCTGCCTTAAGGTATGCGGATGTACATTACCATACATTTCACCTTGGGAACATTGCTGGCCTACTGCTTACTGCCATCAGTGTGATGGTAATGATTTCAGTTATGCATTGTTATGTGACAGATACCACCCATAGTGTCAACCCGGGTCTTTTCCCCCTAGGGATTGCATGCAGACTGTATTTAGAGGACGCCGGGCTATACATCTGCATTACATACTGTTGATGGCTTGTGATGCTGTGGCCAAGTCTGTCTTTCCTGTTTTACTACTTGCAGGCCTTGGCATGGACACCAACAGATACAATGTTTTCGGATTACTGTAATAAATGATCTGTTTGAGTGTTGCATTACTCTGTTTGTATGTATGTCAAAGCATAATTAGCTATATGACATGGCATATACAACTGTAATAGTATGCAACTGAACCTTTCATATGTATACAAACCTGTGTGTTGCGTTACATCCTTTGACTTCTCTGTGTGTATATGTGTCAGGCAACAATTGTCTCTGGTATGGGTGACTCATACACTGCCCATCAGATAAGGTTGCAACTGTAGGGATATTGGCTGTTCAGTATGGTGTGCACCCTCTGATTATGTATCTTCCTACACATACCTCTGTGTGTGTATGTATAGTTATTTATATATATATATATATATATATATATATATATATATATATATAAGTATCTGCATACATGTGTCTGCCTATGTGTATCATAGGACTGTTTATTGCTTACACATTGTACATTCACTATGGTAGCCAGACTGTACTGCATGATATGTTATCAATACCAGCTTGGCATAATACAGGTGGGATGGCTCACTGTTAACATCTTGTGGCCATGTAATGCCAGGTCCTGGTTATGGCATTTGCAACAGTTGGTATTGTATTGCAGGGCAGACCTGTTTTGCTGGGTGGGGGGGGGATAGCAATACATTTTTAGACATATTTTGCTTGAGCCCTCTCACCCCCATTAATGGTGCCTGTGTTCATATAAGCCTTTGTTATCTTCTCTGTTATATATATATATATATATATATATATATATATATATATATATATATATCTGTATATACAGATATATATACATATATATATATATATATATATATATATATATATATAGTTATCTCCACATTCATATATATCTATATATTACTGTATATATATATATATATATATATATATATATATATATATATAGACATATATAGACATATATGTATAGATGTATGCATGGAAAGAGAGAGGTATATATCTATTTAGTTTTATATACATATACATATATATATATATATATATATATATATATATATATATATATATATACACACATACATCTAGATGTTAAAGCACATTTCCTGTACTGTTGATTGATTGTGCTGGATGATATGTTTTTGAAAACATGAGCTTTATGTATATCTGTCATGGCTTAGTGGTAAATTACATTGTCTATGGTTTGCAGGTTCCTTGGTTTGAGCCTTGCAGAGGCTGTTTATTTTGTTGCTGGGCAGAACATGGGCCATTGGATACAGAGTGATTAAGGCACTTTAATCAAGTTGTAAGGGGGTTTGCGCAGGTTTGCACGGAGCTAAGCACTGCTAACTTCCGGTTACAGTGTCACACACTCAGTTAGCTTCTATATTGCTTAGCCTGTGTAGGCGTTGCTTACCCCTATGCAAAAAGGCTTAAACCCACTTACAACTGTTCAAAAGTGCCTTAATCATTATGTATCCATGTTCTGGCCAGCAAAAACATAAATAGCTCCTGAAAGGCTCAAACCCAGGACCCTGCACACCACAGACAAAGTGATTCACCACCAAGCCAAGCCAGCTACAAATAAAACTGATGTTTTCAGAAATATATCATCCAGTCCAGTCATGCAACAGTACAGAGAATGTATACTAACATCTAGATGTATGTGTGTGTAAATATATTAATATCTAAACAGATAGTACATATCTATTTGTGTATATATATATATATATATATATATATATATATATATATATATATATATATATTTATTTATATAATATATATTTCTAAAACTATATACATATATATATATTAATATATATAAACATATATACATGCAAATGCCCACATCGGCACATATATGTGTCTACACTTATATGTCTACATATACACAGCAAGTTACAAATGTGTACGCAGATATATATCTATGTAGTTATATATGGACATAGGTTTATATATGTAAGCAGATATATATATATATATATATATATATATAGGTATATATGGCCAAACATCTGTAGATAGCAATGGCAGATTAACAAAAACACATATGTTTACATGCACCATTAATGGGGTTGAGAAGCCCTAGACATTATACGTCTTGTACGAATAGGCACCCCCCCACAGCCAAACATGTCCACCCTGCAATACACTACCAAGTGTTGCAGATCCCATAACCAGGACCTGACACAACATGGGCACAAGCTGTTAACAGTAATACATCCCACCTGTATGATGTCAGACTGGTATTGGTGACATATCATGCAGTACAGTCTGCCTCCCATTGGAAATGTAACATGTGGAAGCCATCAACATCCCCAGGATACAGATACACAGACACAGATATACAGATACATATATACATACAAATATATATATATATATATATATATATATATATATATATATATATATATATATATATATACTACTACATACACACACAGATATATGTACAGTAAGATACATATGTAGAAGGTGCACACAATATGGAACAGCCACTATGCCTACAGTTAACATCTGAACAACTGGACACTGTATAGGCCACCCATACAAATGACAATCATTGCCTGCAACATATACCCACATAGAGATCATAGGGAAAACACCACACACAGGTTTACAGAAATGGAACACCTTTAATTGTGTACTATTACAGTTCTCTATGCCATGTCATATAGCTGTTCAGACACTGACAGCCATATAAACAGAGTAATGCAACTGTGAAACAGTTTTACTAATGCAGTAGTATGAAAAGGTTCACCACTGTTGCTGTCCAGGCCAAGCCCTTCAAATTGTATAATAGTGAGGACAGACTGGGCCACAGGATGCTAAACAATCAACAGTATGTAATACAGGTGTATAGTTCAGCAGCCTCTATCTACACTCTGTACAAAATCACTAGGTGGTAAAGACATCATGTGACCAAATGGGTTGTAACTGTTAAATAACAAGGCATAACTGACACCATTACATGCACACTGACAAACAGAACAGTCTGTATGGCATTTGGCAGTAGGCTTACATTAACCCAGTTTCTGTAAGTAATGTAAATATAGGTGAAGTATACGGTACTGTACATCCAGATACCTTAAGGCAGCTCATCCCTGATTCCCCCAAATTTTTTAACAGCCTAGGTCATTTATAGTGCTTCCCCACAGACTCAATAATACAGGACTATATACCACTGTTACATACACTGGCCTCTGGAGTGCATAAGAGCAGACATGTGATATGTAGGTGATGCCCACACATATATAGCCCCAGCCCCACCGTATGTGTGAGGGATACAACAGCAGTGGACTGATGGCAGCAATGGCAGTGTGATATGCTCACAGCCCACTATGGAACAACCCCCGACAGCATGTCATATGTGCAAAGCTTGGTATGTAGGTGGAGGACAGAGATTGGAACACAGGCACAAATGTGCAAAACTGTAGCCATACACTAAGCAAGTTGCTGGTGTTACAGGATAGTCTGCAACATACCCTTAGTCAGGGAATTGAGGTTAGAAACAGAAATGGATGGAGCCATGCACTAATAGCACTCAACACACACACTGCCAGTGAAATATCTGACACAGGACCTGTGTGGTGGACAGATAACACATGAAGGGCACACCTCTGGCCTCCAAGCAGATAGGCCCACAGTTGAGAGCTATGCATTCCATGGTAAAGTAGTATGTATACACACACCCTGTAACACCAGTACCATACAACGCATAACACAACTTTACTCACACTCTGTCTGTAGTTCTGGAACCTCCTACAAATATGTAGCTGCCCTGAGTGTGCCAGTTCTCCTGTAAGAGGTATTGCTACCTGCTGTCTGTAACACTAATGCCCACACACAGGAAGGATGTCCATCACACAGGCAATGTAAAGGGACCACACCCATATGATGTAGGGGTTTAGAGTAGGTGGTTGACATGACAATGGTGATTGGAAGTACTACACATGTGTAATCATATATATATGGCTATCTGGATAATAATATATACATATCTTTCCACCATATGTCCTGGACATGGAGTGTAGCCCTACCCCAGCTTCTATAGTCCCACGGCCGTAGTGCAAGGGGATGTCAGGTATGTATAGCAGGTATATTAGTAGACTGTTGCTACTGTCATTGGGATTGCCTTCACAGACATGGTGTGTGTTGGAGGTCACATCTGCTTATAACATGTGTGCCATTGGTTACTGACAGACATCATAAGGACATCACAGTAAAGTACCACTGCTAGCACATAATGCCCCTGTGGACTGCAGCAGAGATATTGGCCAATATATGTGGACATTCTGACACACTCTGTATAGTCCAGAGGTATACACGTAACCCCTTAGTGCTAAACATGGGTGCCATGCCTGACAATATGGTTGTAGATAGCCTTGTAGATGAGTATAACCCATAACGGCTGGAATACATTTGCCACCATAGGTTATGCATTCTCGCACCCCTGTCTGGCCTGACACATAATAACCACTGGTACAGGGGTGCCATGGCCACATACTACCCACTAGATATTGACATACATCTGTACAGTATCCCACTGCTCTGTCTGACATATATGACTGTTAAGGGAGGCCCGGCAACAGTACATCTGGCAAGTATCTGCACATGACATCTCACTGGGTAAGTACACTAAGCTGCTAGGCATGTAACAATGCACTGTGCAGGCTACAGGCAGACTGACTCAACACTGGCCTACATCTCCTATGGGGGAATGCACATGTACCTGCATATATAGCAGGCTGTACAGGCATGTCACAGCACAGGGTAAGATACACCTGTGTGAAAATGCATAACCACAACCAATGTGAACACAGCCACAGCCACATATGTTAAGCTAGCATAATATTACAGTATATGGACTATCTGCATGTGTGTGTATGGCCCTACAAATGTGTACGCCAATACAGTACCATACAATGGAGCAGCACGTAACATCAGATAGGACGGGATCTATCTATCTACCACAGTCTGTACACAGGCAAAACTACATATTAATACACACAATGTTGACATTCACCATAAGTACACAGACCTCAGTACTGTATAAACATCCACAGAATGTCCAGGTTACGTCATCAAATATAACCTCTACTGTACATAACATGTGAATCAGTCTGATATCTCAAACTGGCTTGTTATCAGATATGATGACACTAATTATGGTGTACAGCACATATGCACCACTTCATGCATGACATATGTACACAAGTTGACAGAGTTGTGGCTGGAAGCACATACATAGGGTCAATAATGGCATGTTACTGTGATAACCTCATACATTTACTGTTGTAACAGGGTTTGTTGCAACATATGTCCTATGAGGGATAAGAAGCCAGTGACTGTCATGGCTTTCACCATCTACAGACTGCAATCCTCACACTATTTTTTGCAGTCCACAGATAGATGCTCCATTGGTAACACATGAAACCAAAGCACAACACACTGCCCTGTCTGCAGATGACCCTGCAGATGGGGATTCCTCATAAATATGGAATTGACATGGCAGGTATTGAGACATATACAACAGTCATATCCACACATACACACTGTTAAACCAACAGTATTCCAAATGCAGTATAGCAATACTTACAGTCTGTAGTCAGGTCAAGCACATCTCCCTCCTGTGTGTTGCCCTGTTTGCACAGTGTATGTTGTTAGAGGTAAATCCCTAATCCATCAGAGATGCTGTTTGCCAAACAACAGATCTAGTTCCTGCTCACAGTGAATGAAAAGGGCTAACACCAGCATGATGTTCTTAGATATTGGAGTGTGTTTCCATGCAATTGCCTATGGGAATGTTACCACAGCTGTTCCACATGCAATCAGCTAGAGAAGGGCTGCAATTCATTCAGAGGTCATCAGCTGATCATGAGCATCACTTAAAATACACTTGCTGCTGTCAAGCAAAGCAAGTGTAGGTCTCCACATCCACCAGAGAGGGAGTGGGGGAGGCAGACAGAGGCAAAGACAAGTCAAGGAGTGGTGGGAGAGTAAAACCTAAGCATGTTTGTGAAACACACCTACCAGTACAGGGTATCAAACCCCTGATGACTATGTAGTGCTAGCACAGTTTTATGCAGTTATTGGATGCACCACATGGGTTACCTGTTGTGGAGCCCTCGGAGCATATATGTGATAGTGACTGACATCTGCAACAGGGATATGGTAGCTATACGGTAGGTGACATACACATGCCTGTCCGCATGAGCAGGTGCCAGCATCAACACAGCCACACTCTCACAGGGATGCACACACATTGACACACTTGGCAGGGCCAGGATTACAAGTCATCAGTAGTGGGATTGGCACAACACATCACTGTGCAGGTATCACATGGCCCGCATGGGTCATATGGGGGTTGTATGGGCAAAGGGTATGAGGAGGTGTCTAAAATCAGACAGCATGCTTCAGTATGCCCATGGGGGTGTAGGAAGTGTGGATGTGAACATACACACCATACAACACACACACAAATACACAGTGTGCCAGTACTGACATGAATGGGTGCATGTCTGCATGGGGGTGTGTGATGGTCTACTGTGCCAGACGGCTGTATAAGGCTAGGTGATGGGTATACCTTGGCATCAGGCCACATGATGATGGTCTGCACTATGGCTCAGGGCTGTAGTGTCTGCATTTACCCACACAGTTGGGTATTGTATCCCCCTTCCAGTCACCTAGGTGACTATTGTGTGTGGCCAATGCTGTGCATCACTTGCCATGTATGTGTTCCTTAGTCCATGACATAGATGGTGTCTGTGATGTGCACACCTCCCACATGCATGTACAGTGACATGTGGAACTGTACCTGGGGTGTCTGGCCCATGTTGTGAACACAGATTATCAGATGTGCCAGTCTTGCCCACCTGTGGCAGGAACTGATAATGGGCAGCAGATTTACCCTGCACCTAAATTGATAGCATGCTAACAGCATTCTGTGGTGTCAGTGGCATCTGTCAATACAGGGCATGTTGTCAGGCATGGTATGTCCTTTGTAGGTCACATGTGATGGCACCACATGTGTTTTAGGTGTCCATTGGGGAACATGGGGAAGGTGCACTGTCTGCAGGTACGTGTATATTGGACAGATGGACAGGCTGCCATGCCCTCTGTAGCCCACAGAAATCACCCCATAGTTACTATCAGTGGCTAATATGCAGTGTACTACCCACATATTGGCTGTTGCACAGGATGTGTGTGTGTGTATGAGACATGGGTTGACAGTGTGCTCTGGGTAATACTGTGGTTGCTAACTGTGATTGCCTGGCCTTGATGTCACATGTATGGGTATGTCTTTGCACCCCAACCTCTCAGCTATTTCACATCTGTTATCCCTCTATGGTAGACATTGTGATATATAGTAGGGCCACCATATAAGAAATATGCAAAACCCGCTCCACATTAGCCACAGGTGTCACACTCACAACCACCTCCACACAGGATATGTGTTACAAACACACACACCTGTCATGTCTGGGAGTAGAACCCTGCCTAACTAGTTTATTATACTACAGCACTACACAGTTGTAGTACATGCCATGGAGATTACTGGAGTATTCCTTCCCCAAAGGTTTATATCACATTGGATGACTTCAGCAAGATGGCCAAAGTAGGGCATTCAAATTGTAGTGAGTGTGACTAGCCTAAAATGCATTGCTCCCTACACAGACATTGGTGCACACACAAAACATCCACAATTGACATGTGTGGGTATTGAACCCCTAACAGAGGTCTATATCACACTACAGCATGGAGCTGTCATAGGACGCACACTGGGGATTACTTGAGAACTCCTTCCCCAAAGGTGTATTTCACAATGAATGACAGCAGGATTGCCAAAGTAGGCCATTTGAAATGTACTGTGTGTGGCTAGCCAAAAAAGCATTGCTCCCTACACAGACATAGAAACACACACAAAACATCCAGAATTGCCATGGGTGGGGATGGAACCCTACAACAGTTCTACATCACACTACAGCAGTACACAGTTACAGGAAGCACTACAGAGATTACTAGGATACAACCTTCCCAGAGGTGTATTTCTAAGTGGGTGACATCAGCAGCCTTACCAAAGTTGAGTATGTGAATTGCAAGGAGTGTGAGTACTTTAAAAAGCATTGATTTCTACACAGTCAGACACACAAACACACACACACAGTTGCCAAGTCTGGGGTTAGAACTCCTACCTAGCTACTTTATCATACTACAGCAGTACACCGTTACAGGACGCGCTACAGAGATTACTGGGCTACACCATTCCCAGAGGTGTATTTCTAGGGGGATGACATCAGCAACCTTGCCAAGGTTGAGTATATGAATTGTAAGGAGTGTGAGTACCCTAAAAAGTATTGCTTTCTACACAGTCAGACATGCACACACACACACACACACACACACACACACACACACACACACACACACACACACACACACACATACACTCACACACACACACACACACACTCACACACACACACACACTTGCCAAGTCTGGGGTTAGAACGCCTATCTAACTACTTTATTACACTACAACTGTACGCATTTACAGAACATGCTACGGAGATTACTGGGCTACAATTTTACAAGAGGTGTATTTCTAGGTAGGTGACATCAGCAGCCTTGCCAAGTTGAGTATATGAATTGTAAAGAGTGTGAGTACCCTAAAAAGCATTGCTGTCTACACAGTCAGAGACAGACAGACATGCACACAAATGCACACATGCACTCATACAGTTGCCAAGTCTGGGGTTACGACTCCTACCTACCTAACTATTTTAGCATACTACAGCAGTAAGCAGTTACAGGACACACAACGGAGATTACTAGGCTACAACCTTCCCAGAGGTGTATTTCTAGGTGGGTGACATCAGCAGCCTTGCCAAAGTTGACCATATGAATTGTAAGGAGTGTGAATACCCTAAACAGCATTGCTTTCTACACAGTCAGACAGACACGCACACAAACAGTTGCCAAGTCTGGGGTTAGAACTCCTACCTAACTACTTTATCACACTACAGCAGTATGCAGTTATGGGACACGCCACAGAGATTACTGGGCTACAACTCTCCCAAAGGTGTATTTCACATTGGATGACCTCAGCAGGCTTGTCATAGTAGGGCTATGGGGAGGGTGGGGCATGCATGGGCCATAACCCATTCATCTAGGGGTTGACATGCCACATGCGAGCATACACGGAATCATATGTCACAGGTACGTGTATATAGCTGCTAGATGACTACTTCCTTATACAGTCATGTTGCACAGCTGGCACGTGCACCACATAGTCTGTAATGCTGACAGATACTGGTGGTTAGTATCTTCAGTGAGTGACATCTGCACCTCATGTGTCTGGGGCCCTTTGGCTGTGTGCTGGATGGGACAGGCCTGGATGGCTCCTTGTCACAGTCACCCTCTTCCACACATCTATGTATGTCTACCTTTAGCTTATTATAGTGTGATGCCCTGACATATATGTCTGTATTCCTATCCACTGAGTGTGCAAGGCATGAGTGGTGCATACTGACTGGTGTCTACACTAACAATTGCAACTGCCAGATATGTTTGGTCCACTGGTGTTTGCAGTCATGGCCTTCATGTGTTTAAGTGTATGAGCATGCCCAGTATGACCTTTCAGTATGTTGATGACTGACATTGCCTTCATTTCTCTGTGTGTGAGCATGCCCAATATGACCTTTCAGTATGTTGTTGACTGACATTGCCTTCATTTCTATGTGTGTGATCATGCACAGTATGACCTTTCAGTATGTTGATGACTGACATTGCCTTCATTTCTCTGTGTGTGAGCATGCCCAATATGACCTTTCAGTATGTTGTTGACTGACATTGCCTTCATTTCTCTGTGTGTGATCATGCACAGTATGACCTTTCAGTATGTTGATGACTGACATTGCCTTCATTTCTCTGTGTGTGAGCATGCCCAATATGACCTTTCAGTATGTTGTTGACTGACATTGCCTTCATTTCTCTGTGAGCATGCCCAATATGACCTTTCAGTATGTTGTTGACTGACATTACCTTCATTTCTCTAAGTGTGTGAGCATGCCCAGTATGGCCATCTGTATTGAATCTGTGGATTGTGTCAAGGTAGTTTGTGCTGCAGTGTTGACCTTTGTGTTGTACACTGACAGGTGGTATGCTTTCTCTGCAGGATATCCATCGATCACTTGGCTTTGACTGTTACTACATTTCTGAATAGCGGGGGGGGGGGGGGCACCTGGCTGTTTCTACATTTCTACACAGGAGTGAGGGGCACACCTGACTGTTATTACATTACTATGTCGGATGGGGGCACACCTGACTATTTCTACATTTCTACACGGGGTTGGGGGGCACACCTGACTGTTATTACATTACTATGTAGGGTGGGGGGGCACACCTGACTATTTCTACATTTCTACACAGAGTGGGAGGGGGGCACACTTGACTGTTATTACATTACTAAGTAGGGTGTGGGGGGCACACGTGACATGTACACATTTGATGTGACTGTACTGGTATGTCAAGTACTCCATTTCATTCTGTATTGCTAACTATCATGGTCTCTAGAGGCATACCAGTGTACTACAGATCGTGGCTTTGGTTGCCCTACATATCATTGTCTGACTTCCTACCCTTCAGAACTAACATCCCACTGCCTGCCCTGCTGTGTTCTGTCTGTGTAGGTCTGGGGGAGGTTAATCATAGCCATCATTCTGGGGCCATGGCACAGGCTCTGTTTGGGTTTGTCTACACCTGTCCTGCTGGCTGAGACTGTTGTTGGGTATGTGAACCATCCTATCTGGCATGTGTGCATCATATGGACACACATGTCGCTCAGCACATTCCCTGCAGTGGGTTTTGTCACCCTGTGTAGTACTGGCTACTATGGTGACTCCAGCATGTGTTACAAATGTCATGGTGCCACTATAGGTGTCTACTGTCTGCTGCCATAACATTCAGCCACCCAATTCCCTTGCATGCTCACATCCATACCATAGCTGCAGGTAACAACACATTCTACTCCATTTGGCAATTGGTAGGTTGATTGACTTATCTTGAGGGTGTGCCAAACTTGCGGATGGTGCTGGAGGGCTGCCTATGTCGAATGCACATAGTACACTTACTATACGTGGTTGAGCACAGGTAGTGTCATGTTTGGCATCCCTTTTACTGTATGTGTGAGTCAGAGAGAGGTGCCATTCCCTGGGTCCCTACTGTGTCAGTGCATGTGCTATGCATTGCCTCTTTGCCAAGGCCAGGGCATACTAGGCACACCTCCTTCTTCCTACTGGGGCAGGCTCAGGTTGTTCCTCCTCTGGGTCACTCTGTACCTGTGCAGGCCTTGGAATTGGTGGGGGGCTGTGTGGCCCTGCCTCATGCTGTTCCTGCTGCAGCTGTTTCCGCAGGATCATATTGTGTAGCATAGCACATACCATAACAATTTGGGTACATGTAACTGGTAAATACTGCAAGGATCTACCGGATGTGTAAAAACAGAGAAAGAAGTAGGCAGCCAACAATACCACAGATCCAGGTAAAAGGAAAACTCTTCTTTATTCAATTAAGTGCTTTTGTCAGACTTCACTGACTTCATCAGAATACAAATACAAAGTGAAAACACTACTTAAATAACCCATCCCACCTTATAAATTAATTACATCATTTTCTCAGGAAAAAAAATGAATAACATGACAAAGTACAACACATTTTACAAGAACCACAACACACAACCACTCACTGGTAGCTGGTAATCACTCATACAAAATACAAAGACTTCAGTTTTAGTAGGGCCATAATACTGACCCTGTCATTGAGCCCAGGTTTTGTACTGGCATTAAGTTTGATTTGCCACTTTAATTCAAGGAGTTCCAAAAACTCTTCCAACGGACCACCCCTTGAACCCAGGTCAGCATGATCAATGGCACAAAACTTAAACTTATGCAAAGGAAACATCTCAATGTGCTTGTACAACGCATTTTTGTTGTTTTTCTGTCTAATTTCATAGCTATATTCATAAACCCATTGCTTGAGGGCCCTCTTAGTTTTGCCCACGTAAAATCCATCACGAGTCGCACAGAGCAACATACACAACCTCTTTTGAAAAACAATGATACCTTTTCTTTGGGTAGATAAACCCATAGTTCTTAATGAAAATCTCCCTTCTGTCCACAATAGATGAGCAGTGAGCACACCTGCCACATTTAAAACAACCCCAATATTTTGAAAACCTCAAGTTCTTTTCCAAAAGGTTCTTAAATCAGGTGTCTTTTTATAAACTACAGCTGTTTTTTCACCAAGGATCCCAACACTCTCTTCATCTATAACAAAATGTTTCCACAATTTCTCAATTATTTTCCTGATGTCATAAAAATCAAGTGTATAAAGTATAGTCAAGGCCCTGGATTGCCTATCGTTGGCTAACTGAGGGGAACCAACAGACTCAATGTTGTCACATAGCAATTTGACGATGTACCCAGTGCGCCTTTTGAGTTTGACTTCATTCTTAATAATGTTAGCAAAACGGGGGGGGGGGGGTACCCTCTTTTGACTAACATGCCTTTTAATGTCTCACATTCTTTTTGAAAATCATCATCCTCAGAGACCATCCCGGCAACCCTGACATACTGGCCTTTAACCAGGGCCTTTTTCTGATGTTCAGGGTGTCAGCTTTCAAAGTGCAATAGTGCATTAGAAAACGTAGGTTTCCTATATAACAGAGAAATAAACACCTTTTTGGTATAGTCTACTTTGATAGTAACGTCTAAAAAGTTCAGACTATTCTTATCCTTAGTCATAGTGAATTTGAGAAAATCAGTGGTCGCATTGATGTACTCTACATACTCCTCCAATTTTGTGTCACTACCCTTCCACAAAATTACTATATCATCTAGGTAGCGCCCGTACAAGACCCAGTACCTTTTGTACTCTGAGTTCCTAAGGAATTCATCTTCTCAGTAGGCCAATACTATGTTTGCAAATGCTGGTGCACAACAAGCACCCATAGCAACCCCCTGTCTTTATTTGAAAATATGACCATCAAAACTAAGGTAGTTGTTATCCAAAATCAGTTGCATACATGTCCTCAGGGTCAGTATTGTCCCATGGTCCCAATCAGTGTTAAAACATAAATATTCATAAAACCATTCAAGGCCTTCTTCATGAGGTATCACAGAAAAAAGGTCCTTAATGTCTAAAGTGACCATTATAAGCCTATCTGTGTACATGTCTGGTTTTATTTTTGCCAGGAAATCCCAAGAGTCTCTGATAATCCACTCCCTAGCATCCAAAACGTTCTTCACTTTCCCATCAATATATTTGGCTATGCCAAAGGTTTTGGAGGCCTTACCATCAACAATAGGTCATAGGGGTGGGTTACAGACAGATTTATGTATTTTTGAGATCCCGAAAATGGTAGGGATCCTCTGCTCTAAGAGACTGTGAATCTCTAAGCTGATTTGTCCATTTAGTAACAGTTCATCCAAAATAAGGTCAGTGTTCCTGTAGGATATATTCATTTCAATGACAGAGGTCTCAATATATGTATCACTATATAGCAGATAAAATATTTTACTATCATAGTCAGAAGTGTTCATAATAACGAGACCCCCGCCCTTGTCAGGTTTCATTAACCTAATCTCAGGATTACTTATAACATCTTGGAGAAGTACCCATTCCTCGTGGTTTAAACTATTAACAACAATTCGTTTCTGGTGTGTGAGAAGTTCCCTAATTTCATTTTCACACAAAGCTTCAAAGACTGAAGTAAGGGTGGTGCACCAGTAGAATAAATGTACTGGGCCTGTGAGGTAAATGCAAAACCACTGTTTGGTTGTTATTCTTAAAGTACAAAGCCAAATTAAGCTTTCTACAAAAAAGTTTTAAATTCACAATAGTATCAACCAAGTTGGCATTCCTAGCTGGGACAAAATTCAAACCTTTTGAAAATAAATTAGCTCAGTTAAAATCAACATGAACATGGCTATAGTTATACAATGTAAAATCGCCATCCAAGTTTTTAACCATTGAAACAACATTGGCCATTTCAATCATCTGTTCTGAGCTCCCCTCATCCCCCTCCACTGATTCTTTTAGTTGTTCTGCCCGTACCTGAAATTGCCAGGCCTCATCTCCCTCTGGTTCTGAATTTTCTCAGATCTCCTCACTGGTAGAGGATCTAAAGGGACATCCTTATTCAAATAATCATCCACCTCCGAAATTTCCTCATGGGCTTCATCATATTCCACAAAGGTTCTATCAAAATAGTAGGCTTGTTGCCCTTCTGGGGGGTCAGGGTATGTCCTGCCAGCATCATAGTCCTGTTTATCTCTTAGCAGCTTACACTGTTTTCTAGCTCTTAAATCTGTCAACCCCTTGTCAACAATCTTAAAAACATTAAAAAAAATAATTTTTAACATTCTCATATAACAAGTCATTCTCGATACTAACTTCAACTTTGTCAATGTCTCTTAAAAGCATAGACATTTTCCTATTATTGTCACTAATAAGTATTTTTAACAGTTCACAACCTTGCCTGTTGAAAAAAGAAGTAAGGTCCGCATGTAACTGCAAATTTTTAATAAGTCTCGTCGGGTACTTCCAAAGTCTAAGCCCTTTAGACACTTGCTCTCGGTTAACACACTCCTGCAAATAGGAGTTTTCCAGTTGAAGCTTTTTATATTTCAAAACAAAGTCCTGAAATGACCTGAGTTGCGAGTCCAAAAACCCAGCCATATCATCAGGTCTGTCAGCACTATCACATAACTGTACTTCATTCTTGAGCCATTGCTCCGTAGAAAGAATTGCAGCACCCACACCACCATTTCCAGGTCTGCATTGTTGTGTAGCTCTCGCGCTGCCAGATGTGGAACTCTGACTGTGGCTCCTCCCCTGCATTTCATTGCCATGAGAATGTTCCCTCTGTACAGGGGTAATGAGTGAGGGTTCATATAGTTGCGAACACCCTGCACCCCCCCCCAAGTTGAGTGCAAATGCTATTACCAGCTGTAGTTTTTTGCAAAGGCACCAGCTTATCAAATTTAGCTTGTAAATCTTTAACTGAAGCCAATAAAGAGGCTAGTGCCTGTGTTAAAGTCTCCATGTCCATACCAGCCATGGAATTGGTGGGGTCTCCTCCTTCCATGAATAATCAAAAACCGCCAAAGGACCAAGACAAACTGTGGAAAAACAGAGAACAAAGTAGGCAGCCAACAGTACCACAGATCCAGGTAAAAGGAAAACTCTTCTTTATTCAATTAAGCGCTCCACCGGATGTGTCCAGATACCAGAACCGTGACCTGAACAGCCCAAACACATGCTCTATTATATGTCTGGCCTGTGCGTGTGCCTCATTATGGTGTTGTTGTTAGGTGTGTGTGCATTTCTGATGGGTGTCATCAGTCACGGCTCCAGTGTGTGCCCAGCATCCCCCACTAGGTGACCGTAGGGGATGTCCCCATTGGCAAATCTCTGGTACAGCTGCGTGAGACGCCATATGTGGGAATTGTCATAGCTTCCAGGGCAGCCAGCACACACATTCATTATAATGCCCTGGGCATCACATACAACCTGGCAGTTGATGGAGGGGATGCCCCTGCGGTTGATGTAGGCCCTAACCTGCTCACCGGGTGGTGCTTTGATGCATATGTGCATGCAGTCTGTAGCACCCACTACTCCAGGGTATTCTGCTATTTGGTGGAAGAGACGCATATTGCTGGTCAACACCTCACGGGTGTTGAGGAAATATACGTGCTCAGTGGCATGTGCTGACATGGCATCCAGGAACTGGTGGAAGACTCTGGATGCTGATGCCTGTGAGATCCCCATGATATCCCCAGTTGTACTTTGGGAGGTACCTGTGGCTAGTATACCGAGGCCTACACATACCTTGGTATCCACTGGGATGGGTTTCCCTTGTGCAGTTTGGTGTGTCAAGTGTGGCCGGCACAGCTCAACAATTTGCAGTAGGATGTCCCTGTCCACCCTATAGCACTCCACTATCTCCAGCTCATGTAGCCCCTGGTAGGTTACCCTGGGTCTGTACACTCTTCTCCGTCTCCTCACTGTGGGTTGTCTGGCAGCATTCACATCCTCACCACCCTCAGCCTCTTGCAAATGTTGTTCTATGTTGCCTGCTGCAGCCCTTCTCATTTTGAAAGTTTGTTTGTTAAAATTTCCCCACTTGTATACATTGGTGGTGTAGAGTGTGGGAAAAACCTGAGGGGAAAGTGTTTGCTTAGTTTATAGTAGTGTTCTGGGCTGGGCTGCTGCCTGTGTAATTGGCTGATTCTGATACATTTCACCTGCCAGCTATGCTAGTTCTCCTTGAATACCTTCCCACTGCTGTTTTCCCTTCCCATTGCCTCCTTGTTTAAGCCTGTGTGCATGCCACACAGAGTGATCAATTGTGCATACTGCTGCTATTTCCTGGTTTAACTTATTTTTTCTTCCTGTAAAACTGGTGCATGGCGCGCACACCAACTTACACTTTGTAAAGAGTGCTAGGTAGGTTTAGACACACCCCCTAGCTTAGCTGTGCTAAGCTAGGAGCAAACCCATGCCACAGGGCTCCAATCTGCTTACAGTATGCCTGACACCCCCCATGATGTCACCTACCTCCTAGGCTTGCACACAGCTATTCCTACTCTTACAGTGTTGGGACCTGACTCACATGCTGGAGAAAACTGGGATTCACTATCCTTCCCCTCATTTGCATAAGATTGCCTGCTAATGCGTAGTTACATGTGTCAAATTGAGACTCCCCCCTTAGCAACCACTACTTACTGGCCAGGTTGTCTTCTGCCTGCCATTGACTTGCATGGCAGAATACTGATTTTAGTTAAAATGCTTATTTTAGGTTTATTTTCTTATTTACCCCGATCCCGTTTGCACGCCGCTGCCCTATGCTTAAACAGCCAAGATCAGCTAAAAAAAATAAAAGTTGATTTTTTTATTTTTTGTATTGTTTGCAATGCCAATGGCCTTATACTTGGCCATTGGCATGCTTCCTCAATGATATGCAGCCTTTATTTGGAGCTGTCATAGCTCCGTTTTGGATTTTGCAGAAATGTACTCGGTCACTAACCGAGTACATTTCTGCAGATAGCACTAGTCTTGCATGGACTGTTGCAAGCTTTCTTGATTGCAAAATCACCTCATTTGTATGGATTTCACCTGCAAATGTCATGATTTGCATACCAGGGCTTAGTCAGTGCAAGATTAGAGCAGGAGCACTCGTGCACGCCCTTGCAGGCTGTTCCTGGATCGCATGGCAGACATATTGCCTGTGTGAGCTCCTGCACCAATCTTGCACTCCGTGCAAGCTTTTGAGAATCTGGGGCTTTGTGTTTCTTTGTTTTTTTGATAGCAAAGCCAGGCAGCATCTCTGGACATGAGGATTTGTTTGGTTTCTTTACTGAGCCAGGGGTTTGTAGAGGTTTTAACCTTGATTTTGTGCAATGGAGAGACAGTGTCTAGGTGTTGTAGAAATGTTTTGTTAAAATATGCTACAGCCTGGTCAATTGGGAGGGTTTTTAGGGGGGGTCCAGTCACAGTTACAAAATAAAGTACTGAGGACCTCAGGAGAGAAATTTTTGTGTGTTTCTAGTGGATTTATAGTTAGTGGTTTTGCATATGCTTGTTCTACTACGTATAAGGTATATTATGTTGTGGTCACTTAAGGTGTCTGGGAGACTGCCTGTGTGGGGGGTACAATGTGGGATTGTTAGTTAGGACCCAGTCAAGGATGGATTCCCTTTTAGATTTTTTTATCACATCTAATTGGAATTTGGACTAGCTGCTGGTAGCCATGGAGATTTATTAGATTACTTGGTGGTGCTGATATACAGGCGAACCAACCTAGGTTGAAATCCCCCAGAATAAGGGTTTCTTGTGGGTATGTGGAAGAACACCAGGATAAGAAGTCTTCAAGGCTAGCAGGTGTATTACCAGGTGGCATATAGATCACAATTGTGGTGATGGCCTTTTTAGGGTGAAGCTGAAGTTGTGAGATAAGTATGCCCCAATTATTGAGGGAGGGGTAGGAGTTTGGTATTTGACATAAAGTTAAGTTGGACTTATACAGTAAGGCAGTTCCACCCCCTTTACAAAGTGGTCTGTCTTGTCTAATGATATTGTAGCTGGTAGGGAGAACTTCTGAGTTAGTTATGTATTTATTTAGCCAGGATTCTGTTAAAGCAACTATGTCTGGGAAGTAGTGTGCTGTTGTGGCCTGGAGGTCAGGTATTTTATTTTTGATACTTCTAATATTAATATTTAGCATTAAAAGATGGTTGGTTTTGTTGCTGTTGTTGATTTGCCCAGGGATGAAGATAGTGGGGGTATTATGTTCTGACAATTTTGTTGGAGCAGTTTGTGTTGGAGAGGATGGATTTGGGCCTGGGTTGGGGTGGATGTCCCCACTTATGGTGAGCCTGGTATTAAAATGGTGATACAGATGTTGGAGTTTGGTAATGAGTGTGAGAAAGTATTGTGTTTTTTTGGAGTAGGAATGAGAGCATAGGTGTTTAGTACTGAATTGGTCTGTTATGTAGTTCTTGAACAACTGTGGGCAGATATTATTATAATGTGTGGTGTCTGTATATGAGAGTGCATAATGTAGTGTTGTGCTACTAAGTTTACGGATATTGCTAGAGTGATAACTTGTGGAGTTATACAGAATTATGAGAAGACAGATGAGACTAGTCATGGTTATAAAGTTTAAGTTGGTTCTAGGTGGAGGTGTGGATAGGAATTATAGGGTTGCACTATATGTGGATGGGTAAGTAGTGTGGGTGATGTAATAATGCCTAGCTAATACTAATTTGCTACTACTTTGCCATCAGTCATCCAAATGAGCTTGCCAGTGGTACACTTCATGTAGAGAGTTAAAAGAAATAAACACAAAAATTATGTGAGTAGGTTGCACAATTTCTGTATGTGGTAATGGAATTTCGATACCAAGGTAACTGGTTTTCAGAGCAATGTTGGCACATTTAATTCAGTCTGTTAATGTATGCCTGCACTCTGACAGTTACACTTACAACTTTGTTACAACAGTGTGTAAGCTCTTCACACATAATCCATCACTATTATTCAGAAGTGTGCTGTCATATTTAGGAAACATCTGTTTGTGTTGTCAATGCACATTGTGCAAGCATGAGACAAGACAAGTGACAGTGACACAATAAGTGATTACTATTAACATGCACTCATTCCAGAATGAGGTGTTATGAGGGCTTAAAAACAAAAAAGCACTGGAAACGATGTCCACAGCCAAATACAGAATTTATTGACATTAAGTGCTTTTCGTCTGGTTAAATAAACAGACTTCTTCAGATAAAATACAGGATTTCAAAGAGCCCTTAAATATATTTGGGTCATGTGAATGTTCTCATTTACTTAATTAATTACTTCACAAATTAACCCTTTAAAAGTCAAATCTTTTAAAAACACATCACAAATGAGATAAAATATATGATACACCAATAAAATGCACAAATAAGGAAAAAATGAAGTTAATGGCAAATAACAGTCAAAGCAGGAACAACAACTGTCATATAGGAATATTGGAATTAAAGAAGCATATTTTATAAATATGTAAGCCTAATTGTAAGAAATAATAAATATATGTAATAGATGTAAATAACAGTATGCATGTTAATAAACTAATTTTAATTCTTACTTAAAAATCCAGTCATACTGTATTCCTAAATTCAATGGTGGATTTTAAAATCCCTAGTGTATATAATCCACCCATTCATCCTACTTTAATGTTATTTGACAGGGTATGTGAATTGGACATCAGGACATTATACAATAACAGAGGAAAATTCAATGGAGCTAAAAATGTAAATAAGAAGGAAATGGGAATTCTAAATGACTTCATACATCTCCCTGTAAGGGTACTGAAGCCTGATAAAGGTGGAGGTTTTGTAGTGATGAGTATAGAAGACTACAGTGAGAGAATGAAACAATTACTAGTAGAGCGTACTTACAATAAAATAAGTTTGAATTAACTTAATTTAGCATATAGACAAGTTAATTCATATTTCATTGATATGTTCATTCAATCTTCAATTGATATCCACATGTTTAATTGCATCACTACTTTATACCTGAGAACACCAAGGGTATTCGGATTACCTAAATTACATAAAAGTATTAACAATCCTCCAATGCGTATTTTAGTGGATGCAAGATATTCCATTACATACACGAGTGCAAAGGTAGTCGATTCAATTCTCAAAAAGTATATTAAAAAAGAGAAACAAATATGTCGGGACTCATGGTCTTTCGTAGAAGACCTGAATAAACTAGAATGCAATGAGGACCACAACTTTCTGACTATAGATGTCAGAGATCTATACACCTCAATACCTCATTTGGAAGGCATCAAATGGGTGTCGGCCCAAATAAGGCAAGCAGGAGGTGCCCCTGAAGAAATTAAATTGGTTGTGGAACTTTTAGACATTATTTTGTCTTTTAGTTTTGTGTCATTTGATAATGAATTCTATCACCAAAAAATTGGGGTAGCAAAGGGCTCACCGTGTGGAGCAAGTTTTGCGAACATGGTGTTAGCCCATTGGGAGAATGAACATATTTTTAAACAAATGAACATAAAGACCCAGATATACTACTACACCCGATTTGTGGATGATATTTTCATCATTTTAAAAGGTGGCATAACAACAGCTAACACTTTACTTCAATATTTAAATAATACCACATAGTTTTACAATTTATGAAAAATGTTGATACAGAATGTATTTAGATGTTGACCTTAAAAAGAGTGCAATCTGTTAAGTTATAGAGCTAAAATTCATTGAAAAATAACATACTCAAACACCTTCTTACATTTCACTAGGTCCCACCCTTACCAACAGAAAAACTCAGTTGTAAAAGGCCAGTTGGTAAGGGCAGCAAGAATGGTGTCTTTAGAGAACGATTTTAAAGATGAATGTGAGAATTTGAAACATATGTTTTGAAAAGAGGCTATCCAAGTGGACTCATTTCAGAATTAATTAGTGAGGTCCAAGAAAAAAGAAATAGAGGTATATATCAACCTATTTTGAAAACAAGACTCCTTAGTGAATCTTTCGAAAATTGGAATACAGTTCACACTGGTGACAACACACATACCTTAAGTTACTTAGCTATAACTGCTGAATCAATCAACACCAGTAGTCCCACTTACAATATAAGTTTTATTACTACTTTTAGTATTCAAGCGACAGAAGTCAAAAACATTATAATTAAGAATTGGAACTTAATTGGCATGGACAAAGAGTTCATAACTAAAATTGGTGACCACCCAATAGTAATTTTCAGGAGAGGCTTAAATTTAAAGAACCAGATAGAAAAAACACTTTCTAACTTGGTACGTAATCCAGGTATGTTTAAATGTGAGATGTGTAATTTCTGTAAGTGGATAGAGACAGGGAACAAATTCCAGTTGCAGAATCATACACATTACACACATAAGACATATAATTGCAACTCTAAATTTGTTGTTATTTAGCTCAGTGTCAGTTTTGCTCCCCTTTTTACATTGGGAAAACTGAGCATAAACTGAAAGAGCGGATATATGAGCAACTGTATTGTATCAGTAAAAACAAAAGGGAAAATGCTTTAGCTAGACATATCAGTCAAAATCCCTCAAACCAATTTAAATTTAGAGCAATAGATCAAGTAAATACAGATTCCAGGGGAGGTCCGACCACTATTTTGTTAGAAAAATTAGAGTTATTATGGCAGTTACGGACTAATGCATCCACTTACCCAGGTTTAAATGAAATTTGTTCCTTTTTATGCTATTTAAAGTTGAAACGTTTAACTAGATGAAGTGTAGAATGTTCAGTTTAGGAATACAGTATGATTGGATTTTTAAACAAGAATTAAAATTAGTATATTAACATACATACTCCCCCGGATTCACTAATCTTCCATGCAGGACTAGTTTAGTCCTGCACAGAAGCACCCATTTAGGAGCAGGATGGCAGCACGCCATGCATATTAATGAAGGCATGCTGCCCGAGCTCCCAGGCTTACATGGAGTATGTACGTGTGCAAGGAGCATGTCTGAGAGCAGAGCTCTCAAAATAAACACCCCTGCAATGTAGAAAAGCAGAAAGTGTTAAGAGATGAGCGAGATTGCTCATAGGTGTCAGCATATCCCCACCAACAGTTCCCCATGTGTACAACAGCAACAGTACTGAAAAAGTAAATAAAGAAACCCTTTTATTTATTTATTTTTTTTAAACACTAATTAAAGCTAACTGTAGGTGCGCGGGTGTGCCCATCGCTTAGCTACCATTAAAGCAGCTTAAAAGGCTGAAGAGGATAACAAGGAAGATATATGCAAATGAAGCGGTAAAGCAATAGTGTAGTGGGCAAAGCATCCGCCTACCGAGCAGGCATTCCCGATTTGAGTCCCATTGTAACACATACCATTTTCCATGGGAAATCTGTATATGAATATTTTTTGTGTTGCATAACCTACTAAATAACATTTAAATGTGAACTGGAGTACTGCATTAAATGCACATGTGAAGTGTCAGTGTCATAATGAATAAGGCATTAGTAAGCAGGTTTAAGCACAAATAAGCAGTAGTAAGCATATATAAGCACTAGTAAGCGTGTTTAAGTGCGTTTGCACGGGGGTAAGCATTGCCTACACAGATTCAGCAAAGTAGAAGCTTACTGAGTGTAAGAAACTGTAACCAGAGGTTAGCATTGCTTAGCTCCACACAAACCCGCGCACACCCGCTTAGAACTGCTTTCAAGTGCCTTAATCACTCTGTACCCAATGGCCCATTTTCTGCCCAGCAACAAAATAAACAGCTTCTGCAAGGCTCGAACTCAGGACCCTGTACACTACAGTCACAGTACTTAACCACTAAGCCAACACAATAGTCCATAAGAGTGAGGTTTTAAGAAACAAACCTCTCCATAGAAAAACAAGCTGAACATGTGAAAGGACATCCTATACAGCCTTATGTTGTATACCCAGCTACATCACATAAATATGTGAACTGGAGTACTGCAGTAAGCACAGATGTGAGGTGTTATTGTAATAAATTGTAGAAGTCCACAGGACCCCATACAGTGTATGCACACATGAATCATGGCTACCAGGCACATATATAACCTGTAATGAATAATAAATCACTGCCAAAAAGCAAATATAATGCTAAGTAACTGTTAAGCAATGCTAACCACTGCACAGCTTAGCTTGTTAAGTGTAAGCAATGTGTAGAGCAGCCAATTCAATCTGCCTATTGGTATACCTCTTTAAGCACTGCCAACCTTAGGTAAGCAGGTGTGCCCATAGTTTAGCCTTTTCAAAAATGGCCAATCACAGAAAGTGCAGGAATTTGGCCATATTTAAACCCCACAAGCAGGAATACTTCCCATAACTGGTTGTAGCTCCCTACTGCAGGCAGAATGGCTGGTGTGGGTGAAGGCACTTGATTTAGAGTGCAGTGCTGGGGCATCCAGGAGTCAAAAATCATGGTATGGCTCCTGGTAAAACACCATGAGCAGAGACTACTGCAGGGCCAGTACCAGGGCTCACAGTATAAAGCGGAGGCCTGGGACAGTATTGCTCATGACCTTATCAGTGCTACAGGTATCCACTGGACTGGTGAGCAGGTCAGGCACCACCATGCTGACCTGAAGCGGCGGAGGGGGAATGTACTGGAACAGTGGATCCAGGAGTCTTGGCAGATGCCTAATGCCCCAGTACTGAGTAAGTACTCATTCTACTAAGTAGTTAATAATTGCCTAGCTTGTGTATACTATGGATAGGTATGGCTAAATATCACTGCATTTCTCCGGCAGCTGCAGATAAGCGGGCTGTAAACCAGCAAGCCCATGATGCTAGGTTGCAAAGGCTGTGTCGCAAGGCAGGTTAGTAATTATTCTGCAAGTAATGTCATAATAAATAAATATAAGAGCATTAGAAAGTGTTGTACCAGTAGAAATAAATGGGTAATATTCTGTGAATAAAGATATAACCCCTGGAGTGCTTCTGTTTACTCTTCTTTCATATGTTGTTGAACTGTTGCATACTATAAATAGTACTGTTATATTAAGCAGTGTTACCCACATTGTGGTATACAGATAAAATGTGTATGAAGTTCTGTATAACAATGTTGGAAGTGCCAAGAGGTCAGTCATATTGTACAAGTGAGGGAGACTTAGATAGAAAACAGTAGAATGCTTCACATCAATTCCCTGATAGCACAGTGTACTGTGATGTTAACTGTAACTTTTTTGTCACACACAGCAGGGATTTGAATCCCAGGAGTGCTAGTAAGTTGTATGCATAATCATACCCCACAACTGTACAGAGTTTGTTACAATGTTCATATGGAAAGCTGTATGCATAATTACACCCAACAACTGTACATAATTTGCTAGAATGTTCATATAGAAAGTTGTATGCATATTCATACCCCACAACTGTTCCAATCTGTCCAGCATGTCCAAATAAACGGCCCACATCACCAGCCTGGTAAACTTTTCCCCTAAAAAATCAATGTGATGATCCAAGAAATGTAGGCAACCATTAATGACATATAACTGAGAGTCAGAGGTGTACATACTCAGAGAATGTATATGAAAACAAACCTGTCATTCTAGCACCTCACCTAAAGTGTATGAGAGCAATTCTTAACATATGTTGCATTAACACCTGCATCTTGTCATGCCTGTATGTAAGACACAGGTCACATATATAATAATCTATAAACATACCAGTGTACAATATAAGGCCATTGGGTAGTGTAAAAATTAATGTAAGGGGCAGATCACTGCAGTGACTAAGAATGTTGTGAAAACTACAAGGATATATTAGTTGTTAATTGAACTCTCTCTCTCACCCTTACCATATGTGCAAAAATAACCCAATGAAACACTCCAAACTTATGTTGGGACATATGTCCTAATGGTTTATAAATATTCACATTTGTTTCTATGCATGTGCCATGTTAAAATACATCCATATTGGTGGCCTGTTGCCATCAATGAAACCTGCATGTTGTTGTAATGGCCACTGTTTTTTCCATATATGCATGCATTCTGCTTGCTCTGCAACTGTTTTAAATCTGGTGTTTTAGGTTAATGGGAATACCTATGCATGCTGTTATAACTAACCCCAGATGCTGTTGGCTATTACTAACCGATATCTGTCATACACCTGCTACAACATAGCTCGTATGGGAAGGCCAGTCCCAGCGGACCCACCTGTTCCACCTCAGCTGGCCATGGCACTGGGCACCAGCATGTCTGGGGCCCAGCCTGGGACCTCCTACTCTGTTGGCCCTGTGCCATCTTTGGGTGAAACCGCCACAGGGGATGGGACTCACCCCCTCCCTGGGAGCAGGCATGGAGAGGAAGATGTCACCCGTCATCAGGTCCAGGCTGTGGTGCATAGGGAGCTCGATATGGAGTTTCAAGACCGGCTACGCCAGCTTGAGGGCTGAGTGGTGCAATTAGAGGGTGAGCCTGCCCCTCCTACACAGCCCCCAGCACAGCCACCTTTGAGACCATGAATGTGCTGTGGTGACTGCCCATGGGTGGGGACCTCAGTCCCACTGTTTCCATTTGGGGGCTCATGGTCTTGCGACTTTCAAACATCCCTCCCCATCCAAGGTGTTTCCCCCCACATGTGTCATATACCACCCCTGTATGCTGTCTTGTCTGTCTTGTCTGTCATCCTACCCAACTTATCATCCCCGGACATACCTACTCTTCTTCCCCCACATCTCACTCTCTCCTTAAAAAAAAAAGGGCAATCTGTTCCCAAAAAAAAAAAAAAATCACGCCCCATACATAGCTGTCCATTTTGCACACATGTCCACTGGACACATGTAATCTGGTCTAATTGGCATCACAACATATTATTGTTGTCCTCACCCCTCTCCCAGGGGTTGGAGTGTTCAAATGTACCTCCAAATTCATTGCATATGCACAGCTGTTGCTGTAGAGGAAATGGGCAGCTATGGACCTTCCCTACACCCTTCCTGCACATCCTTAGCTATCTTGCCTACTGTCTTTGCCTCTTTGTGCCCCTTTTTCACCACTTTCCTATCACCCCTTTTTCTTTTCTTTTAAAGAAATTAGCGTGGGGGTAAATGGGAGTAGGCACTTTTTAAGCAGCAGTAAGCGTGTTTCAGCCTGTTTGTGTGGGGGTAAACTATGCCTACACAGGTTAAGCAATTTAGAAGCTCACAGAGTATAAGAAACTGTAACCAGAAGTTAGCAGTGCTTACCTCTGCACAAACCCACGCAAACCCGCTTACAACTGCTTTAAAGTGCCTTAATCACTCTGTATCCAACGGATCATATTCTGCCCAGCAACAAAATAAACTGCCTCTGCAAGGCTCGAACCCAGGACCCTGCACTCCATACACAAAGTGATTTACCACTAAAACCATGGCAGATAAACATAACCCTGATGGTTTCACAAACTTATCATCCAGCACAATCAGTCAACAGTACAGGAAATATAGTAATATCATACCACACAACCTGTTAATGCAAGATGTCTGGACAAAGTGTGCCACAATGTGTGCACAAATAGGGATATATATGTCAACTACTGCTCTAATACACTTAAAATGTTGCTAGTTACACGGTTATATGTATTAGAATACATATATAGAAGGAGATGAAGTCAGAACCACAAAAGTGTCGGCACTAGTTACTGACTTCAGTGCTGCGATCATCCATGTCAATTGCCAAGAGAATGAGGTACAGACCAAAATATGAGCCGAACATGCATGAACATATGGACAGATGCATATCTGTAAATGTAGACAGACAGACAGACACACACACACACACACATATATATATATATATATATATATATATATATATATATATGTGTGTGTGTGTGTGTGTGTGTGTGTGCGTATGACTCACATATAATCATATAACATCAATTGTGTATAGATAGATAAATATGTTCATATGTATATATATATATATATATATATATATATATATATATATATATATATATATATATATATACACATACATATATATAGATATAGCTATATGAGATATATATATATAGGTACATACACATATACACAGACAAAATGTATTAGTAGCCATACATATGTAGAAGCAGTGTGGAAGTACTGGGTGCAAAGTATATCCCTCAGCCACAAGCCCTGTAACTGGCACCTGTGAAATGTGTAGTGTGGCAACCATTCCCACAAATGAGAATACTTACATTAAACATATACCCACCCACAATTCAAAGGACATGACACACAGGTATGCATAAACAGAAAAACTTTATTTGTGTACTATACAAAAATGTATGCCAGTACTTACACCACATACATTTTGAAATATGTAATCAGTGACAAATGCTAGGCCTACAGTATACAGTAGATGCAAGCAATGTGGGTATATACCATACTATGCTGTCCAGGCAACATTAGACACAGTATTTGTCTTCAAGATAAGTAACAATCAACAATTACAGATGTAACGTAATACAGCCTCCAATTACACCCTGTAGTCAAGCCCTAAGGGGAAATGTAGCACTTGTAGTAATGTCATAGTATCTCGTACATAACATTGCTTAATCTAACATCTCACTATCACACTGAATGACTGAACTTTGTGTAACACTGTAAGCTGCAGCCCACCACTGTTCCCATGGAGGAATGTATGAAAGTGTACACCCTTACACCTCAATGTGTCTTAACACTTATATCCCTGAAAAGGTGTCACAGCCTAGGTTAATGGCATTGAACACCCCCCCATAAAAGACTGTACAAGGGCAAGGAACACTGTGTACCACACACTGACCTCTGGAATGTACAAGGGTACATATGTGTTATCCAGTTGTTGCCCCCATATATATGAGCTTTGCCCAACGGTTGACCAGCATGAGCGCACCACCATGTGGAATGATGTGGTCCACAGGGTAAATGAGATGGGCATGCACAGCCGTACATATGAGCAGGTCCACCATCATTGTAGTGACCTTCTCCACCATGTATATCGCCGTGCCACTGCCGTGCGGGGTGACCATCTTGCAATGGGGGGGATAACATTCATCCCCCTCACCAGAGTTGAGGAGCTGCTCATGAGCCTGGTGGCACCTGTCCACCCACAAGAGCTACAGACAAATACAGTCACGGAGGTGGGTGCTACCTACACACCAGACATGGAGCATGCAGGTAAGGTTCCAGGGCATATCAGTAGACCACTGGTGTGTATGCATCTGCACAGGTAGATCATGCATATATGAGATGTGGAGTCTGTTGCTGTGTAGTACTGATAATCAGTTGTGCATAATCTGTAGTACTGTGGACTTCAGCTGTTGTTTTACTGTAATATTGCACCCACCCTGTAGCAATGCCACAGCTGGTGGCCACTGACATCAACTCTATCTCATCCCAATGTAGGCACCTCTGGGATACCAGAAAGGCGGTGGTTGGATGCTGGTGAGCATGGATTAAGGTCATGCTTGGCAATACACTGTACATGTCATAGCTAAGGTGTAGGCCATGTACACATCTAACACACCTACCCATAATGCATGCTGTACATGTTCACTGACAGAGCACACACCTCACTAATGGGATTACCAGCCTCAAACACATGCAATACACAGACCATCTCAGACAACTGTGGCTACATTCCGGTGCACATTGCCCAGGCACAGCTGACATCTGCCTAACATACACAGCTATGTCATACACAGAGCAGTTGAACATGCTACACATAAGGTAATCCCAATCCCTCTGCAAACACACAGTCCAGGGTCCTAAACCGCATCAACACATTACTCAGAACATACTAGATGGAGAGGGCCCTGTCCTGAGGAATTCCCACACTCTGGAACAGACTACCCATTCATGTCAGGCAATGATATTCATTAGCACTCTTTACAAAAATACATGACAACTGGATGGGAAATGTGGAATTCACCCTGGGAAGTATGTCTGTACCACAGCCTGACAGGGGCACAAGGGAATAACATTATTGGGTGGTGCATGCCTGGGAACCCCTGTGGCTAGGCTTATGTAGGCCCCAGGACCAATAGACCAGTACTCACCTATGAACCTATGTGTACCACAGGCAACATTAGCCAGGGCTCAATACAGATATGACCTGCATAATGGTGGGACATTGCCAAAACCATGTGTTGCAATATGTTCTGATGTACCAGCACCACGTTGGAGAAGTCCAGGAAGTTGCAGTTATGATACATGTGCTGCACAATCCACACCTCACCCCAACCCAGGGATGAGATCCCCATCTGTACAATGCTGGTGCCACTGTACACCTGCATGTTTGCCCTGCATTGGCAGGGAATATGCCAGTACACATGGTGTTCCTAGTTTGGGATACTGCAATATGTCACACATGTGTAGGCCACAGATGTCAAGCATTTGCAATGTAGCAGGAGATGGTGAGGGTGTGTCATCCTGAAACAAAACAGTGCACTGGAGGGGAGAGACAAACCCACTGAGAATAGCTGTATCTGCACATAGTCAAGGTCATGAAGTGTGGCAGACATAACCCTGACTACACTGCACTAGTTATGGTACTGTATGACCTCCAAGGGCTGTGCACGTGTTTATCATGCATTCATGCAGATTTGGAGAACATTTGCAGGCCTGACTGACCAATTACTGGCTCATGATGATGGCCCATGCTAATATACTCCTGCCAGGTATTGTGACCGCAGTAGTACACATAGCAGTTATTGCTACACACCATCATGATATGTGTGTGCACACATATGCACCCACAAATGGTATGCATCCCAATCAGCATCTGCACAACTGACACATATGGCTTGTAATGCAATTGACTGCCTAGGTCATATGTCACATGTCAGGTATGTGTAGTGTTGTCATATGCAGTAGTGTTGCACCATGCATTTCATGGAAGAGGGTGCCATGTCAATAATGGTCTGTACACTCACCATAGGTACAGTACATTGTGTCTGTAGTCAGTCAAATGGTATTCTTCACTCATACATGCACCACTGATGATGACATCTGTGAATACACATCAGGCATTCACAAAACATGTCCACATATAATCCAGAAACACACAGAGGCTGTGAGCAGCAGAGGAAACATAACTAACACACAGATACACATCCTGCAATGGTGTGTACACCTGTGAGGTATGGTGAACAGTATATGCCAGGGTGCTGAACAGATGCACAGCAATGCTGTGGACATGGGGGCAGTGTGTTCCAGGGGGAGGGCCATCACCTACTAACAGAAGCCATGCATCACAGCCATGTATAATGTTGGTAACAGGGATTGACTACAGTTGCACTGCATGCTGTTGAGCACCACATATCCTGCATGCTGACATGTGTGTAATTACAGGTCTGTCTGTGATAATGTACTGCACCTTCACCTGCTATTGTGTGTGTTATGGGGGTGCTGGAGTTGTCTGAAGGTGCTGTCTGGTGGAGTGTATGGTTTGTCATGTACGTCGACTGCATGTGTGTATATCTGTGTGTGTGGCAATGTCTGCACACATGTGTGTGTGTGTGTGTGTGTGTGTGTGTGTGTGTGTGTGTGTGTGTGTGTGTGTGTGTGTGTGAGTGTGTATGGTTTAGTGGTGATGTACAGGTCTTACAGCCTGTTCCCTGTTTTCCCCTCACAGGTGGCGAGGTGGGGCTGTGTCCCTCCCACAGGTAATCTGATGTCACTGATACAGTCAGTGACCATGAGGATAGGTGTGTTGAGGCACAGGCAGGGTCATCAGGGGCTGCCGCTGGGCTACCAGTTGACATCCCACAAGTATCCACCCCATCCATGCACACAGTTACACTGCATCTACATACCTCATCACTGTTGGCCTTAGCTGAGGGACAGTCTATGGTTGGCATTGGCCAGGACAGTGTGGTATTTATGGCACATGTGTCAGGACACAGCAGCCATAGCTGGATGTCTGGCTGGGTAACACATAGGCAGATGTTCAGGGGTGCTCGTCGGAGCACTGCTGGTCATCATGCCCCTGGCAGACATGCTACATGTATATTTACCACATGCATGTTCCAGGCTGTCATGGAGGCACAGGCATGAATGGAACGGTACACCAGAAAGGGTCTAAGGGCACAGAGGGCTCATCACACCTCTGTAAATGACAGCATCCATGACCTAGCAGGTGCCATTCGTAATTACACCGAGGTCATGGATAGACGGTGGAATGAGACATTGGATCTCATCAACAATGTCATGTCCATGCATCAGGACAGGAAAGGACGGTTGCGACAGCCACTTGGACATATGTCAGCAAAATCAGCAGCTGGAGGTCACAGTGGACGTCCCACTAGTCACAGCCGCTCCTGTAGTGGCAGTACCAGCCCCAGCACTGTGGGGGGGGGGGGTGCTGTCCACAGACTGTCATAGCAGACCATGTGCAGGTGGCCCTGGCCAGTCCCAGGAGGGACCTGGATCCAGTGGACATTTGTCAACCTCGGGGACAACACCCTGTCTGGCTTTGTACCTGATACTGCCTGTGGCACCCCTGCCAGGCACAGGTCCTGTGTCCATGGCCGGAGATGGTGAACTGCAAACCCTGTCAGGTACAGTCTGCAGCTGTCTCACAAATTCCCATATAGCGCAGCCACATGGTGGAACTGTGTGCATGTAGACACACACACGTAAGCAACAAACCTAGGGCAACCACATACCTGCACAAAAGACATCACCATTGGCCCATAACACTACTCAACCCCCTCACACATGCACACACACGTTGTGAGTTGTATGGCTCAGCCTAGGCCTCTGGCAAACCATCAACACACCCTGTGCATATGATGATACCTGCGCCACATCCTGTCATCCGTAACATCAATGCAGGGACAGGCTAACATGGTGCTGATGCACAGGGTGACTGTACAACAGTGTAGCAATGGAATGATATGTAGCATGTTGTCAGCAGTAAAGTGAAATGCTAACATCCTGGAAGGTGTAGCTGTGCAGCCATGATGCAGTATAGCTGTAATTAACAATGTTGTATTGTTTTCACCATTATCTATTCTGATTATGTTATGGTTGTCCATGTGCCACATGGCTGATGGGTGTAGTGGTGTCATCAGGCCTTCTACAGTGGATGCCAGTAAATGCAGTGGGTGGTACACATGACATGGCTGGGTACAACACACAGAGCCTTTAGTTTGGATGGAGTACAGATGCAAGACTGTACACATGGAGGTATGTCCCTGTGCAGGTAACACATCTGTTGCCAATGTAATCCCACCAAGACAGGATAGGCACAATCACACATTGGTATATATGCAGTCTGCTATTTGAATGCATTGAACATGCTAACAGCAGGGTGCATATCCCTTTCCCCACTCTACTGCGATCCTCACCTCAGTAACATGGGTGTGCTAATGCCGGTGACATAGCCCTACCCTTAGGAAGGTGTGAGGCACTTTACTACTGTGAATGGTGTAAACAACAACTAACCAACCTGATAACATACACTGTACAGAATGACAGACAGCTATGTGGGGGGATAGACGCAACAGTAATTGCAATGATGGTGCATGTGTCCACAACAGCAACACCCAGTGAGTTATAGCAACCCCAGTATTACTGCACACCTCTACAGTGTGGAGGAGGGCATTAACACATCCATGACCTGTGAAGGATTGTAGGTCCATGGGATGGCACCTTTGGAATGTTGGCATTTGCCAAGCAGTCCTGGGGGAAACATATACTGTGAACAGAGGTATATCCCTTAACATCTACACACATTCCTACATGTGGGATGGTGTACAAAAGCCTGTTATGATTTACATAGGCTGTGTGCACCTCCTAACCATCATCTACACCTGTCACAATTGCATCAAGGGGGTATACCAGGTTCAGGTTGTATACTCTGCCTTTGATAATTCCAACATTGGTGGGGTACAGGGTTTTAAGTTTACCAGTGACATTGGCCATGGGTTCATTGTTGATATGTTCCATGTCCCTGCAGACCAGGCTCATCTGTCTACTGGGTTGTATTTCGCAGCTGACATGGCGGAATTGTGGATGTCTTTGCTAACATTGGTGAATCCACTGTCAGGTATAGGCCTGTTGGATCGCATGAGGGATCCCAGCTACTTACTGAGCCTGCCCAGGTGGTTCCCCCAAGCATGACACTTCACTTCACTGTACTGCATTATATGTTAGTAATGCCAGCTTGACATCATACAGGTGGGATGGAGTACTGTTAACATATACTTCCCTTGTCGTGTAAGGTCCTGGTTAAGGGATTTGCTAAGGGTGGTAGTGTATTGCAGGCTAGACGTGTTTGGCTGTGGGGGGGGGAATACCTATCCGTGCCAGACGTATGTTGTTTGGGTCTCTCAAACCCATTAATGGTGCATGTGGACATATATGTTTTGGTTATGTTCCCAATTTCATCTACAGATGTATGTCCATATATATATCTATATAGATATATATGGGTTTACCTTTGAAAGGGAGACAATCATTTCTCCGAATGTCCCTTTCTGTGAATTGAAAGGATGAATCCCTCATTTTGAATTGCACCAAAGTTCAAAACTCAGGAAATCGAAAATCAGAGTCGCTGATTTTCGAACTACAAGTTGGAATACATATCGTAATGCAGGGGGACAAGCCTCCTTGCACCCCCCACTTTAATATTGTAACTCCGAGCTCGCACTACAGTGAGGAATGGGACATTTTCCCGATCCCCGCTATAGTGCAATCTGCACCCAAAATGCCGAATCTGCAGTGAGCGAATGCATAGTGACATTCACTCATTGCACATCTGATGCATTTATTCCAAGATTTTGCAACGTCGAAAACTTACTTTCGACCTTCCAGCTTTTGGAGAAATGATTTTCTCCCTTTGAAAGGTGAACCATATATATGCTTACATATATATATATATTTATATATATATATATATATATATATATATATATATATATATATACATATATATTTATTGCTGTATATATGTGGACATATGGAAGTATACATATATATCTATAGATGTATGCGTGTCTATGCATATATGGATATAATGGCATATTTATATATATATATATATATATATATATATATATATATATATATATTTCTATATCTACATATATAGATATGTTATATCCATTTAAATATAAATAAATATATATATATATATATATATATATATATATATATACACACACACACACACACACACACACACACACACACACACACACACACACACAAATACATCTACATGGTGGAATACATTCCCCGTAGTGTTGAATACCTGGGCTGGATGATATGTTTGTGAAAACATCATGGTTACGCATATTTGCCATGGCTTAGTGATAAATCACTTTGTGTATGGTGTGCAGGGTCCTGGTTTCAAGCCTTGCAGGAGCTGTTCAGTTTGTTGCTGGGCAGAACATGGCCCATTGGATACAGAGTGATTAAGGCACTTTAAAGCAGTTGTAAGCAGGTTTGCATGGAGCTAAGCACTGCCAACTGCTGGTTACAGTTTCTTATAGTCAGTTAGCTTCTATATTGCTTAGCCTGTGCAGGCAGTGCTTAGCACCATGCTGACCCATTTACAACTGCTAAAAATTGCCTTAATCTGTCTGTATCCAATGGGCCATGTTCTGCCCAGCAACAAAACAAATAGCTCCAGCAAGGCTCAAACCAAGGACCCTGTAAACCATACACAAAGTGATTTACCACTAAGCCATGACAGATACGCATAATTCTGCTGTTTTCACAAACATATCATCCAGTCCAATAATGCAATAGTACAGAGAATGTATACCATCATCTAGATGTATGTGTGGAAATATATAAATATGTAAACAAATACAACATATCTATATATGTACATATATATAATTTCTAAATCTATATACATTTACATAAATATATATGAATATATATAAATGCAAATGCCTACATCGACACATATCTGTGTCTACACCTATATGTCTACATATACACAGCAAGTTACATATGTGTATGCAGACATACATCTATGTAGGTATATATGGACATAGTTATTTATATGTAAGCAGATATATATTTATATATTGGTATATATTGCCATGCATGTGTAGATAGCAATGGCAGAGTAACAAACACACATATGTCCACATGCACTGTTAATGGGGTTGGGGTGCCCCACACACTATACATCTTGTACAAATATGCCTCCCGCCCACAGCCATACATGTCCACCCTGCGATACACTACCAAGTATTGCAAAACCCATAACCAGGACCTGACATGACATGGGCACAAGATGTTAACAGTACTACATGCCACCTGTATGATGTCAGGCTGGTATTGGTGACATATCATGCAGTACAGTCTGCCTCCCATAGGAAATGTAAACTGTGGAAACCATCAACATCCCCAGGATACGGATACACAGATATGCAGATACATAAATACATATGTACATATATATATATATATATATATATATATATATATATGAGTATATATATATATATGTATATATAGGTATATATATATATATATATATATATATATATATATATATATATATATATACATATATATTGATAAATATATACATATATATGTATATGCATGTGACTACACATACACATGCAGATATATGTACAGTACGATGCATATGTAGAAGGTGCACACAATATGGAACAGCCACTATGCCTACAGTTAACACCTGAACAACTGGACACTGCATGGCCCACCCATACAAATGACATTCATTGCCTACAACATATACCCACAGAGAGGTCATAGGGAAAACACCACACACAGGTCTGCAGAAATGTAATACCTTTCATTGTGTACTATTACAGTTCTATATGCCATGTCATACAGCTGTTCATACACTGACATCCATATACACAGAGGAATGCAACTGTGAAACAGTTATGCTGCTACAGTAGTCTGAATAGGTTCACAACAGTTGCTGTCCAGGCCAAGCCCTTCAATTTGTACAATAGTGAGGACAGACTGTGCCACAGGATACCAAATGATCAACAGTATGTAATGCAGGTGTATAGTTCAGAAGCCTCTATCTACACTCTGTACAACATAAGTAGGTGGTAAAGTTGTCATGTGATCAAATGAGTTGTAACTGTTACATAATAACGCATAACTGACACCATCACATGCACACTGACAAACAGAACAGTCTGTATGGCAGGAGGCGGTAGGCTTGCATTAACTCAGGATATGTAAGTAATGTACATATAGGTGAAGTATACAGTACTGTACATCCAGATACCTTAAGGCAGCTCACTCCTGATACCTCCACATATTTTAACAGCCTAGGTCATTTATGGTGCTCACTCCCCCGATTCATTAATACAGGGCTGTGTACCACTGTTACATACACTGGCCTCTGTAGTGCATAAGAGCACACATGTATTGTGTAGGTGACAGCCACACATATATGGCCCCAGCCCCACCGTATGTGTGGGAAATACAACAGATGTGGACTGCTGGCAGCAATGGAAGTGTGATGTACTCACAGCCCACTATGGAACAACTGCCTACAGCATGTCACATGTGCAAAGCCTGATATGTAGGTGGAGAACAGAGGCTGGGACACAGGCACACATGTGGAGAACTGTTGCCATACACTAAGCAAGTTGCTGGTGTTACAGGATAGTCTGAAACATACCCTTAGTCAGGGTTTTGAGGTCAGAAACTGAATTGGATGTAGCCATGTACTGATAGCACTCAACACAGAAACTGCCAGTTACATATCTGACACAGGACCTGTGTGGTGGACAGACAACACATGATAGGCACACCTCTGGCCACCAAGAGGATAGGCCCACAGTTGAGAGCTATGCAGACAGACTGCATTCCAAGGTATAGTTGTTTGTACACACACACCGTGTAACACCAGTGCTATACAAAGCATAACACAACTCTACTCACACTCTGTCTGTAGTTCCCGAACTTCATATGGATATGTAGCTGCCCTGAGTGTGCAGGCTCTCCTGTAAGAGGTAGTGCTACCTGCTGTCTGTAACACTGATGCCCACACACAGGTAGGATGTCCATCACACAGGAAATGTAAAGAGGTCACGCCCACATGATGTAGGGATTTATAGTGGGTGGTTGCCATGACAGTGGTAATTGGGAGTACTACACATGTGTAATCATATATATATGGCTATCTGGATAAATATATGTACATATATTTCCACCATATGTCCTGGACATGGAGTGTAGCCCTACCCCAGCCCCTATAGTCCCAAAGTTGTAGTTCAAGGGAATGTCAGGTATGTATAGCAGGAATATTAGTACACTAATGCTACTGTCAATGGGATTGTCTTCACTGACATGGTGTGTGTGGAAGGTCACGTCTGCTTCTAACATATGTGCCATTGGCTTCTGACAGCCATCCTAAGGAAATCATTGCAATGTACCACTGCTAGCATGTAATGGCCCTGTGGACTGCAGCAGAGATATTGGCCAATATAATTGGAAATTCTGACACACCCTGTACAGTCTAGAGGTATACACATAAGCCCTTAGTGTACAACATGTGTAACATGCCTGCCAGTATGGATGTAGACTGCCATGTAGATGGGTATAACACATAATGACTGGTATACATTTGCCACCAGGGGTTATGCATTCACACACTCCTGTCTGGCCTGACACATAATGACTGCTGGTGCAGGGGTGCCATGGCCACATACTACCCACTAGATGTTGACATACATCTGTACAGCATCCCACTGCTCTGTCTGACGTACATGACTTTTAAGGGAGTACATCTGGCAAGTATCTGCACATGACATCTCACTGGGTAAGTACACTAAGCTGCTAGGCATGTAACAATGCACTGTGTAGGCTACAGGTGGACTGGCTCAACACTGGCCTACTTCCTCTTTGGGGGAATGCACATGTACCTGCATATATAGCAGGCTCCACAGGCATGTCACAACACTGGGTAAGATACACCTTTGTGAAAGTGCATAACCACAGCCAATGTGAACACTGCCACAGCCTCATATGGTAAGCTAACATAATATTCCAGTATATGGACTATCTGTTTTACACCATCCTCATATGTGCCACTCACAGAATGGTCCTACATATACTGGGCTGCTACACAATTTGGTCTGATGGCTGTCTGTAATATGGGACATGTGTGTGTATGGCCGTATGAACATGTACACTAATACAGTACCATGCAGTGGCTCAGCATGTAACATTAGATAGGAGGGGAGCTAGAACAATGACATCTACTGCAGTCTGTACACAGGCTAAAGTACATATTAACAACACACACACTGCCAACATTCACCATAAGTGCACAGACCTCAGTACTGTACAATCATCCACAGAATGTCCAGGTTATGCCATGAAATATAACCCCTACTGTACATAACATGCGTAGCAATCTGATATATCACTGGCTTGTTATCAGATATGATGACACTAATTATGGTGTATGGCACATATGCACCACTTCATGCATGACATATGTACAAAGGTTGACAGAGGTGTGGCTGGAAGCACATATACAGAGCCAATATTGACATGTTGCTGTGATACCCTCATACATTTACTGTTGTAACAGGGTTTGTTGCAACATATGTCCTATGAGGGATATGAAGTCAGTAACTGTCACTGCCTTCACCATCTACAGACTGCAATCCTCACGCTACCTTATGTAGTCCACAAATAGATTCTTCATGTCTAACACATGAAACCAAAGGTACAACACTGGCCAGTCTGCAGATGACCCTGCAGATGGGGATTCCTCTTAAAAATGGAACTGATATGGCAGGTATTACAATATGTATGACAGCCAAATGCAGACAAACACTGTTAAGCCAACATTACTCCAAACGCAGTATAGCAGCACTTACAGTCTGTAGTCAGGTCAGACACATCCCCCTCCTGTTTGTTGCCCTCTTTCCACAGTGTATGTTGTTAGAGGGAAATCCCCAATCCATCTGAGATGCTGTTTGCCAAACAACATGAATAACAAACAATGTAACTGGTCAGCTCTAAAACACCTTCCACTTGAGGAAGCAGTTGCCCATTTCAACAACACATTCCTCCAAATTCTTGAGCATCACGCCCCCTCACGCCTAATTAGAACAGGATCCAAAGCTGCCCCTTGGCTTTCTAAAGAAACCAAGCAAACAATGCTATTAAGGAATAAACTATGGACAAAATGGAGAACTACTAAAAACCCAACTGACCATCAAAACTTCAAACACCTTAGAAATACCACAAAAAAACTTACCCATCCTTAATAAAAAAAATTATTACCTTCAATATCAAGAAAATCAAAATCATAACCCCAAAAAATTCTGGTCAGGAATCAATAAACTGCTCCATCCAGGAAATACCAAAACACCTACTCCAACTAACTTAGCACAGACCCCACCCAACTTAATAGCCAATACATTCAACAACTTCTTCACTGAAACAGTCACCTCTCTAGCAAAGAACATGACTCCCCACACTTCCCTTAAAAACACCTCTCCTAAAAATAGCACCCCCACTCTAACATTTAGTACAGTCTCCACAACCTATATACACAAGTTACTGTCAAAACTTAAACCATGCACTCCTTCAGCCGACCAACTACCAGCTGAATATCTGCAGCTAGCAGCAGCAGAACTAGCATACCCAGTCTCCATCTTAATTAACAGAACAATAACCAAATCTACTATCCCTTCCCTCTGGAAAGCCTCCCATATCATTCCTCTGCATAAAGGAGGAAACACTAATGAACTTTCTAATTTGCGTCCTATAGCCTTATTATCACCACTATCTAAAACTATGGAGTGTTGTATACACCAACAACTTTTACATCATATTTTACATAATAGCCTACTTTCAGACTCCCAACATGGTTTTAGACCTTTCCATAGCACTTCCACTGCTCTTCTCTCCTTCACAGACACCAACAAAAATCGCAATAACACCCTAAACTCTTCTGCTTTATTTCTTGACCTTTCTAAAGCCTTTGATATGGTCAACCATCAACTTATGCTAGACACTTTGAAATCTCTCTCACTTGAACCTTCGGCATTGCACTGGTTTGACTCTTATCTGAAAGATAGTCAACAAGCAGTCCTTTAGGACAGCCATCTATCCTCTCAGCTCCCAGTCACTATCGGTGTCCCTCAAGGATCCATCTTAGGACCCCTTCTCTTCTCCATATTTATAAATAACCTGTCTACTTCACTCCCAACACCCTCATGTATTCAATATGCAGACGATTCAACTCTCATCTGTTCTGCTGTATCTCCAGCTGAACTTCATTCTTCCACCCAAAAAGTCTTTACAGCAGCAGAAAAATGGTTCCAAGATATCTGTCTCCTCCTTAATCCCAAAAAAAACAAATTATTACTTTTCTCTCCAACCCTTAAATCTGCCCCTCTCCTTTTCTATTGTTTCTGACAATGGCACTATCATTACACCTGATAGTTCCACTAAACTACTAGGTGTTACAATAGAAAATCAACTAAATTATGATTGCCACATTGACCTAACCATCAAAGCTGTTAATAAAAAGATAGGTGCCCTCTATAGACTTAAGCCCTTTCTAGCAGCAACTACCAGGGTGTCTTTAGCCCAAACTCATCTTATCTTTACATTATTATATGCCTCCCCATCTTTTATAAACCTTTCAAAATCTAACCTTCAGAAACTTGCCACAGCCTACCACAGCATTGCCAGGTTTGCCACAGGTTCTCCATTTCCCACCCATCATTGTGTTAATCTCAAAAAGCTTGACTGGCTTGAACTTCAAAATCTCATTCTCCTACATCAATTAGTTATTACCTATAAAATTCTACATTACCCTTCGAATACACCCATACTAAATAACCTTGTTGTCCCTTACAGGAATCTTACTTCCCTTCTCTCAGCTAACAAACTACTAGTGGCCACTCTCAAAACACACAATAAAGTTGGGGACTCCTTGTTTACAAATGCCATTGGCTCACACTGGAATAAACTTCCCATAGAACTGACCACTCTAGGCTCATCACAACTTTTCAAAAAACAACTAAGGAACTATTTTAAAACTCACTTGCTATGCCCTTCCTCGAATCCTGACTGACCTCAGCATTCTCTTTTCAGCTCTCTCCATTACTCTTCCACTTGTCCTTATCACTAGTACTACCCCTCCTCTGTAGCTCACCTACCATCCACATGGATATTACTTTTTCCTATAAATTAAACTTCTCTTTATTCTTGTCATATTACTGCAACCTTTATACTTGTTATATTACTGCAACCTGTCATCTCACCTTGTATCTAAACTACATGTTGCTCCCAGCTGATGAAATCTGCTTCTTAAAACTAGTGCCCTGGCACAAAATGTTTATCAAAATTGTTAATACTGTAAATAGTTGAATAGAGTCTTGTGTGAGTTACTGCTTTATTTCTTTTTTAATTGTACTATTCCTACTCTTGCAAAGATTTTGAAATAGAAATCCTCACTCTATGTTATAGTTTTGCTAAATTACTTTTGCACTGTTACTATGCTACATAGGAATAGTTCTCTTCATGCTTATAATTTGTATCTTATTGTGCTATTTTTTGTTTTTTATTATTTACTAGTATATAGTGGAGCTTTTCTCCTCGGGCCTCTGCTGAAAATGGACATGTATCCAGCCAGACTAGCCCGGTCAACAAATGTAAAATAAAATAAAATAAATAAATAAAAGGTCCAACACCACCATGAAGTTCCTAGATATTGGAGTGTGTTTCCATGCAATTGGCTATGGGAATGTTACCACAGCTGTTCAGCATGCAATCAGCTGGGGGAGGGCTGCAATTCGTGAAGAGGCCATCAGCTGATCATGAGCAGCACTTCAAATACACATGCTGCTGCCTAAGCAAAGCAGGTGTGGGTCTCCAGATCCACCAGAGAGGGGTTGGGAAAGGCAGACAGAGGAAAATACATGTCAAGGAGGGGTGGGAGAGTAAAACTGTAGCATGTTTGTGTTACACACCTATCAGCACAGGGTATCAAACCCTCACCAACTATGTAGTGCTATCACAGTTAGGTGCAGTTATTGGATGCGCCACATGGGTTGCCTGTTGTGGAGCACTCAGAACATATATGTGATGGTGAGTGACATCTGCAACAGGGATATGATACACGTGCCTGTCTGCATGGACAGGTGCAGCGTCAACACAGCCACAGTCTCACAGGGATGCACACACATTTACACACTTGGCAGGGCCAGGAGTACAACTCATTAGTAGTGGGATTGCCGCAACACATCACTGTGCAGGTATCACATGCACCACAAGGGTCATACGGAGGTCATAAGGGCAAAGATTATGAGGAGGTGTCAGACATTGGACAGCATGCTCCAGTATGCCCATGGGGGTTGTAGTGAATGTGGATGTGGCAATACGCACCATACAACACACACACACAAACACACTGGGTGCCAGTACTGACATGCATGGGTGCATGTCTGCATGGGTGTGTGGTGCTCATCTGTGCCAGCAGGCTATACAAGGGTAGGTGATACTATACCTTGGCATCAGGCCACATAACAATGGTCTGCATTGTGGCTTAGGGCTGTAGTTTCTGCATTTGCCCACACAGGTGTGTATTGTAACCCCCATCCAGTCATCTAGGTGACTATAGTGTGTGGCCAATGCTGTGCATCGCCTGCCATGTATGCGTTCCTTAGTCCATGACATGGATGGTGTCTAGGATGTACACACCTCCCACATGCATGTACAGTGACATGTGGAACTGTAGCTGGGGTGTTTGGCTCATTTTGTGAACATGGATTATCATCAGATGTGTCAGTCTTGCCCACCTGTGGCAGGAACTGGTAATGGGCAGCAGGTTTACCCTGCACCTACATTGATAGCATGCTAACAGCATTCCCTGGTGTCAGTGGCATCTGTCCATATAGGGCATGTTGTCAGGCATGGTATGTCCATTGTGGGTCACATGTGAAGGCACCACAGGTGGTGCAGGTGTCCATTGGGGAACATGGGGGAGGTGCACTGTCTGCATGTATGTGCATATTGGACAGATGGGCAGGGTGACATGCCCTCTTTAGCCCACTTCTATCACTCTGTAGTCACTATCATTGGCCAATATGCTGTGTACTAGCCACATATTGGCTGTTGCTTAGACATGTGTGTGTATGAGACATGGGTTGAGAGTGTGATCTGGGTAATACTGGGGTTGCTACCTGTCATTGCCTGGCCTTGATGTCACATGTATGGGTATGGCTTTGCACCGCAGCCTCTCAGCTATTTTACATCTGTTATCCCAGTACGGTTGACACTGTGATATATAGCAGGACCATCATATAAGAAATATGCAAAACACACTCTGCATTGACCATGGGTGTCACACACTCACAATCACCTCTACACAGTATATGAGTTACAAACCCACACACACGCACCTGTCATCTTTTGGAGTAGAACCCCTACCTAGCTAGTTCATTCCATTACAGCACTACACAGTTATAGTACACGCCACGGGCACTACTGAAGTTTTTCCTCCCCAAAGGTGTATTTCACAATGGATGACATCAGCAGGATTACCAAAGTAGAGCATTTCAAATGTACTGTGAGTTGTTAGCCTAAAATGCATTGCTCCCTACACAGACAGTGAGGCACACATAAAACGTCCACAACCGACATGTGTGGGTAGAGAACCCCTGATCAAGCTCTATATCACACTACAACATGGAGCTGTTATAGGATGCACCGCAGACATTATTGAAGTAGTCCTTCCCCAAAGGTGTATTTCACAATGGATGACATCAGCAGGATTACCAAAGTAGGGCATTTCAAATGCACTGCGAGTGAGTAGCCTAAAATTCATTGCTCCCTACACAGACAGTGAGGCACACAAACAAAACATCCACAACTAACATGTGTGGGTATAGAACCCCTGATCGAATTCTATATCACACTACAACATGGAGCTGTTATAGGACGCAATATGGGGATTATTAGAGAACACTTTCCCCAAAGGTGTATTTCACAATGGATGACATCAGCAGGATTACCAAAGTAGGGCATTTGGAATGTACTGCATGTGACTATCCTATAATGCATAGCTCCATACACAGACAGTGGAACACACACAAAACATCCAGAACTGCCACACTCCAGCTGTACGCAGTTACCGGATGCGCTACAGAGATTACTAGGTTACAACCTTCCTAGAGGTGTATTTCTAGGTTGGTGACATCAGCAGCCTTGGCAAAGTTAAGTATATGAATTGTAAGGAGTGTGAGTACTCTAAAAAGCATTGCTCTCTGCACAGTCAGACACACACACACACACACACACACACACACACACACACACACAATTGCCATGTCTGGGGTTAGAACACCTACTTAACTACTTTATTACACTACAGCAGTACGCATTTACAGGATGCACTATGGAGATTATTATGCTGCCGCCTTCCCAGAGGTGTATTTCTAGGTTGGTGACATCAGCAGCCTTGACAAAGTTGAGTACATGAATTGTTAGGAGTGTCATTAGCCTAAAAAGCATTGCTCTCTATACAGTTAGCCATGCACACAAACACTCGCAGTTGCCAATTCTGGGGTTAGAACTCCTACTTAACTAGTTTATCATACTACAACAGGATGCAGTTATGGGACACACCACTGAGATTACCACCATATAGTTCTCCTAAGGGTGTATTTCACATTGGATAACCTCAGCAGGCTTGTCATAGTAGGGCTATGGGGAGGGTGGTGTGTGCATGGGCCAAAACCCATTCATCTAGGGGTTGACACGCCACATGCGGGCACACACGGGGTAATATGTCACAGGTACGTGTATACAGCTACTACATGACTACTTCCTTGTATAGTCATGTTGCACAGCTGACACATGCACCACATAGTCTGTAATGCTGACAGATACTGGTGGCTATTATCTGCAGTGGGTGACATCTGCACCTCATGTGTTTGGGGCCCTTTGGCTGTGTGCTGGGTGGGACAGGGCTGGATGGCTCCTTGTCATGGTCATCCTCTTCCACACATCTATGTCCATCTGCCTTTGGCTTATTATAGTGTGTTGTCCCTACATATATGTCTGTATTCCTATCCACTGTCTGTGCAAGGCAGGAGTGGTACATACTGAAATGTGTCTGCACTAAAAACTGCGATTACCAGATATGTCTAGTCCACTGGTGTTTACAGACATGGCCTTCATGTGTTTAAGTCTGTGAACATGCCCAGTATGACCTTTTGGTATGTTGTTGACTGACATTGCCTTCATTTCTCTAAGTGTGTGAGTATGCCCAGTATGGCCGTCTGTATTGCATGTGTGGATCAAGTCTAGGTAGTTTGTACTGTGGGGCTGACCTTTGTGTTGTACACCGACAGGTAGCATTATGTGTCTGCAGGTATCCATCAGTCAGTTGGCATTGACTGTTGCTACATTTCTACATAGTGGGGGAGGGGGGGGCACCTGACTGTTTCTACATTTCTACACAGGTTTTGGGGGGGCTAAACTTGACTGTTACGATATTTGTATGTAGGATGGGGGGGCACGCCTGACTATTTCTACATTTCTACACAGGTTTGGGGGGGGGGGCACACCTGACTTACTATGTTTCTATGTTGGATAAGGGCAGTGCACACCTGACTATTTCTACATTTCTACACAGGAGTGGGGGGGCACACCTGACTGTTACTGTAAGTCTACGTAGGATGGGGGCACCACACCTGAAACTTATACACATTTGCTAGGACTGTACTGGTATGTCGGGTACTCCATTTCAGTCTGTAGTCTTACCTATCGTGCTGGCTAGAGGCATACCAGTGTACTGCAGATCTTAGCTTTTAATTACCTACATATTAGTTTCTGACTTCCTAACCTTCACAACTGACATCCAACTGCCTGGCCTGCTGTAGTCTGTGTAGGCCTGGGGGCAGTTATCCATAGGCCTCATTCAGAGGCCATAATACAGCATTCATTTGTGTTTGTCTACACCTGTCCTGCTGGCTGTGACTGTTGCTGGGTATGTGACCCCCCCCCAACTGGCATGTGTGAGTCACTTACCTTGTGGGTGTCCCAGTATTGAGGGTGGTGCTGCAGAGCTGCCTATGTCGGATGCACATAGTACTCTCCCTATACATGGTTGAGCACAAGTAGTGACATGTTTGGCATCCCTTTTACTGTATGTGCGAGTCAGAGAGAGGTGTCATTACCTGGGTCCCTACCGTGTCAGTGCATGTGCTATGCATTGCCTCTTTGCCAAGGTCAGAGCATACTGGGCATGCCTCCTTCTGCCTACTGGGGCAGCCTCAGGTTGTTCCTCCTCCGAGTCACTCTGTGCCTGTGCAGGCCTTGGCAATGGTGGGGGGCTGTGTGGCCCTGCCCCATGCTATTCCTGCTGCAGCTGTTTCCGCAGGATCATATTGTGTAGCATGGCACATACAAGGACAATTTGAGTACATGTAGTTGGTGAGTACTGCAAGGCTCCACCAGATGAGTCCAGGCACCGGAACTGTGACTTGAGCATCCCAAATACACGCTCTATTATGATTCTTGTTTGTGTGTGTGCCTCATTATGGAGTTCTTGTTTGGGTGTGTGTGCATTTCTGATGGGTGTCATCAGCCAAAGCACCAGTATGTATCCAGCATCCCCCACTAGGTGATCATGTGGGATGTCCCCATTGGCAAATTTCTGGTACAGCTGTGTCAGATGCCAGATGTGGGAATTGATAGCTTCCAGGGCAGCCAGCACACACATTCATTATTATGCCCTGGGCATTGCACACGACCTGGCAGTTGATGGAGGGGAAGCCCTTGCAGTTGATGTAGACCCTACCCCACTCACCGGGTGGTGCTTTGATGCGTATGTGTGTACAGTCTATTGCACCCACTACCTTAGGGTATTCTGCTATTTGGTGGAAGAGACCCACATTGCTGGCCAATGGCTCACGGGTGTTGGGCATATATACATCCTCACTGACATGTGCTGACATGGCATCCAAGAACTGGTGGAGCACCCTGGATGCTGATACCTGTGAAATCCCCATCATATCCCCAGTTGGCCTTTGGAAGGTACCTGTAGCTAGTATTCTTAGGCCTACACATACCTTGGTATCCACTGGGATGGGTTCCCTTGTGTTAGTTCTGTGTGTGAGGCGTGGCCGGCACAGCTCAACAATTTGCTGTAGGAGGTCCCTGTCCAGCCTATAGTGCTCCACTATCTCCAGCTCAAGTAGCTTTTGGTAGGTTACCCTGGGTCTGTGCACTCTTCTCCGTCTCCTCACTGTGGGCTGGTCAGCAGTATTCACATTCTCACCACCCTCAGCCTCTTGCACATGCTGGTTTATGATAGCAAAAGAAGCCCCTAACATTTTTTGTTTTGTTTTCGTTTTGTAAAATTTCCCCATTTGTATACACCGATGGTGCAGAGTTTTTGGGAAAAAACAAGAGGAAAGGTGTTTTCATAGTTTATAGTGGTGTGCTGGGCTGGGCTGGTCTGCTGCCCATGTAATTGGCTGATTTTGATACATTTCACATGCCAACTCAACTAGTTCTCCTTGATTACCTTCCTACTGCTGTTTTCCCTTTCCATTGCCTTCCTGTTTAAGGCCAGGGGCATGCTGCACAAACAGAGTGCTCAAATGTGCACAGAGCTGCTATTTCCTGGTTTACTACACCCGCTTAGGTTTTGTAAAGAGTGCTAGGTAGGTTTAGACACACCCCCTAACTTAGCTAAGCTAAGCTAGGAGCAATCCCGAGTCACAGGGCTCCAATCCGCTTACAGTATGCCTGACACCCCCCATGATATCACCTATATCTTAGTCTTTAGCTATTCATACTCTTACACTGTTGGGGCCTGCCTCACATGCTGGGGAAAACTAGGATTCACTATCCTTCCCCTCATTTGCATAGGATTGCCTGCTAATGCATAGTTACATGTCTCACACTGAGCCTCCCCTCTTGGCAACCATTACTCACTGACCAGGTTGTCTTCTGCCTGCCATTGACTTGCATGGCAGAATACTGATTTTAGTTAGAATGCTTATTTTAGGTTTATTTTATTATTTTCCCTTGATCCCATTTGTGCGCTGCTGCCCTATGCTTAAACAGCCGAGATTGGCGAAAAAAAAAATAAAAGTTTTTATTTTTTTTTTTGTTTGTATGCAATGCCAATGGCCTTATACTTGGCCATTGGCATGCTTCCTCAATGATATGCAGCCTTTATTTGGAACTGTCATAGCTCCGTTTCGGATTTTGCAGAAATGTACTCTGTTACTAACCAAGTACATTTCTGCAGATAGCACTTGTCTTGCACAGACTATTGCAAGCTACCTGGATTGCAAAATCACCTCATTTGCATGACTTTCTCCTGAAAATGAGGTTATTTGCATACCAGGGCTTAGTCCGTGCATGAATAGTGCAGGAGCTCTCGTGTATATAAGTGAACATGTGTGTTTGTGTGTGTGTGTGTGTGTGTGTGTGTGTGTGTGTGTGTGTGTGTGTGTGTGTGTGTGTGTGTGTGTGTGTGTGGCTTTAGTGTTAGGTAGGTGTAGCCTTAATCTGGAACAGGAATCCACCATCCAGTTTTTACCACAAACATCTTCTCTTAACACATGATGAGATCATCCTTTCATAAGTGCACTATCATACCACAAAAGTCTGGGGTTGAATCCAAAATTGTTTAAATAGTGTAGCTGTGTCTACTGTCATGTACAGCTGGCCGAGTAGCAACACTCCTTATGTAAACTTCCACTTAGGAGATGTATTTTCACTGACAGAGGGGAACCCTATAAATTTCTATTACACCCAGGCAATAACCAGCTTTGGAAACACAATGGTTACTTTATGCTTCCAAACAATAACTACATATGAATTGTAGCATGACTTATCCTGTGGTTCTGGCTGTTGATACTGTGCTCTTGAGACTGCATAACCTCAATAGATAGGAAGTTTGAATTCAGCAATGATTGACTACTGTGAATGTGTTTGTCTGTCATGCTATGTAGAGAAGGCTTGTAATGCATATAGTATGTAGTATAGTATGTATAGCTGTGTGCTGTTACTGTGCTCTTCAACAGCTTTCTTTCCTTTCGGAATGACATCATGCTGCAGATGCATTCCATTTACAAACGGAGACCTTGAACAACAGCCTTATCAGAAAGCAACAATGAAAATCCCTTTTTCTTCCAGCCCAGTTCAACAAATAGTATCAAAAAACCTTGTCATTCAACTTAAACCAACAACTATAGCAGCTGACATCTTACCAGTTGAATATCTAAAGGTATCCACTAATGCTATTTTTTTACCCTGCATCAATTCTTATCAACCATTCTATCTTCGAACAGCAAATCTCAGTACTCTGGAAAATTTCATATATGATTCCTTTACATAAAGGTGGTACCTCCACAAAACTTTGTAATTATCAGCCTATTGCCATTCTATCCCCACTATCTAAGGTTCTGGAAAAGTGTATCAACTTTCAACTTCTGGATTACCTGTCCACAAAAAACCTATTGACCACAGCACAGCATGGATTTAGACCCAATCATAGTACTACAACTGTACCCCTAGTTTCACTAACACCATTAATCAACATAGGAATGAAGGCAAAATAGTTTCTACCATCTTTCTTAATCTGTCAATGGCTTTTGACATTGTCTGCCATAACAAAGTAATGATAATACTGTCTAACCTACATCTCAGTCTCTCCACACTTACATGGTTCAGAAACTATCTAATGGGAATCAGACAAGCCCTAAAATGGTATAAACACCTGCCATTCTACTTCCAGTCACACTGCAGGTACCCAAGGTTCTATCTCTGCTACCCTTCTCCTTATTCTCTTTACCAATAACCTTAACACAGTTACTTCTCTTGCTTCCTTAGTCCAGTATGCTGACAAGTCCACACTTATATGCCCCACTCCTATACAGCAACTGCAAGACATAACACAAAAGTCCTTTATTGCTATTGAAGCCTGGCTTATCAAATCCCAACTCATACTAAACCTTAGTAAAACTAAAATCATAATCTTCCATCCCACTGGAGCAAACATCCTCCTCCCTCTTTCTTCATCAAAGCTTTAGACTATCATACCAGCATCCTCTACAAAACTCTTAGGCGTCACAATTGACAACAACATGAGAGTTGGCATACATATTTTCCAAACCATAAAGAAAGCACATAAAAAATAGGCACACTTTATATAAATTAAAAATTCATAACAACACCAGGATAGTCATTTCAGGAACACACCTTCTCTCTACCCTAATGTATGCTTCACCCATACTTACCAACCGGAAGAATGCAAACCTAGATAAACTCGAAACTTGTTATAATAAAAATAACAAAATTTGCTAAAGTTTCTTCCTATCTGTCTCACCAGGATGTAGCCTATAATCAGCTGATAACAGCTCAGAAACTATTTTAACAACCAGACAGAGCTGCAGCTCTACAAAACATAATTGAACCTTAATCTAACAATTGAATACTTTCCTCCACTTATAAATCAGTATTAAAAGTAAGTAAAGCAAACAACACTGCCAGAGACTCTCTTTTCTCAAATCACATAGCCACACTCTGGAATTCTTTCCCACAAATCATTAGATCTACTCCTTGCTCTGGTCATTTTAAAACAATACTCAAAACCCACTTATCTAGTGAATGGCTTTGCTCATGCAATAGTTCAGGGTAACTTAGACCCTCTACAAGATACTGCAGTGCCCCATAAAATCAATAGCTGCAAAAATGAATCCTCTATCATTATCTGATTAATTTACCTCTGTATCAATTCTCTACTACCTCTATCTATTACTGCCTCTTTCTTCTTCAATTTATGTAAGTCAAAATCTCAAATTTCACTTTTGTTAAATTCATAATCTGTTCCTATTGATTCTCAGTTGCAGTACTCACAAAAAATGTTCTAATAGGTAATCAATTATTGTAGGATATATATGTGATTAAGCACGGCTAGCCTTGTTAATTCTTGTAATTATTATTGCAATACAGAAGAGTGACTAATGCTATCTACTATGTATAACTTTGTATGAAACATATAGCTCTTGTCAGCCTATATCCTGTGGATATGTACATGTAACATTTAGTCTGTCATATATTCTTTTGTTTGTTTGATTCTATGCAGAGCTTTTCTCCCTGGCCCTCTGCTGAAAAAGGGTTATACCCAGTTGGACTTTCCCAGTAAACAAATGTAAAATCTTCTTCTTTTGGCTTTTCCCAGTTAGGGGTCACCACAGCGGATCACCTGTCCACTCAAGACTGGCAGTAGGATTTTACAGTGGCGAGTTGCCAGCCCGGCACCCAACCTTCCACGGAAGGCACACACACACCTAGGGCCAATTTAGAGTGTCCGATCCACTTACAGCATGTCTTTAGGATGAAATCAGAACACCTGGAGGAAACCCATGTGACCACATGGAGAACATGCAGACTCCACACAGAAGGCACCCCAGTCAAGGATCAAACCAGAGAACCTCTTCCTGTGAGGTGGCATCACTAACTGCTGCACCACCATGGCCACCCTAAACAAATGTAAAATAAAATAACTAAATAACTAAATAAATAAACTGAAATGTCAGCATCATATTTGTGTTGTAATTTGTCACGTCTGCATTTTGACTGTTATAATATAACTGTTTAGGATGTACATGAATATACAACACATGCTTATCTAATCCATGTTTCAAGGTGATATACCCCATTTCTTTGGTTGCCAAATGACAATTATTCGCAGAACATGCCCCTTTCTGATGTGCATGACACAACAGCCATAGTGCTAATTACTTCTTGTTTAGACATGATGAAGTGTAGAATACAGCAGTGCTGTCAGTTATGCATATATTTCCTGTATATACATATTTAAGGTTGCCATCTTTTGTTGCAGCTGAAACCAGGCACAGGGCACACAGCTGACACAAACTCAAACTCTTCCCCTTTCCAAGCCCATTTTACGATGTAATTTGTTAAGTCAGGGGAGGCAGGATGGCTTCTTTTTCCCTGATCACATCAATTTAGCAATGTTTTTCTTTTGAAAAAAAAAAGCAGTTCAGAGTCTTAATTTTATGAAACAGAATACCAGAGTTTGTACAGTGTTTTCTGGACTACCAGACAATTGTTCTAATTTCCTGATAGTCTGGAAAAATCTAGATAAGTAGCAAGGCTAGTCTTATTCAATAATTGTTGTCTATGCAAATAGCCCCTGATGCATCTACTGTCCTTGCTGTTACCTCTACTCAGCATGTTACCAACATTCATTTCACATTTACTTCCCTCTGTTACAATGTTGTTTTATATCCCTCTCACATCCTCTGTTAACATGTTAGTTTTTAGTTATGTGCACGGTCAAAAATTGCGAACAAGACTAATTATTGCATCAATACATAAGTATTTCGGTCTAAAATGTTTCTTTGTAAAATAATCACATTTGACTGCATTATCTCAGTACATCTTCTCTGTTTACCCACCCCTCTTATTTACATCTGAACTATTACCATTGTATTCTTTGTACATTCTCCGTGCACCTTAATTCTTTAATCAGCTTGCCCTTACTTTAAGTAAGCTGTTCGCATATGCTCACATAATAGGTTTGATTACAGGCAAGCTGTTTTGTTTACATTGTATGCTTATGCTTTTCTGCACCATTTCTTGGCTGCCAGTACATTTCCTGGCTCCAAAAAGATGATTATAAATGTGTAAGCAGAATGACCAGCGTGCATATTCAATAAGCATTGCTGCTCATCACTCTAACATGCTTAAATTGTGTAGGCTTCATGCAAAACCTGCATGATTGTTAATAAATCCCAGCAGATGTTTATTTTTATTTATATGTATTGTTTGTTAACCTTAGTAGTGTAATGATCCAGAAGAGAAGTTCCTGGTAAAAGGCAAGGTGTACATAGTGTACAGAACATAAAGCATATATATATATATATATATATATATATATATATATATATATATATATATATATATATAAAGAGAGAGAGAGATATGGGTCTACTTCAAATACATGAACTCTTACTTACTCAAATTTTAAATTACTGAGACAAAAACACCAAAGCTGCATTTTAACGAACACTCACATTATCAATATTCTAACCAGGAAAAGGAAGCAGTCAGCCAACATTCGGGAATTGGCCCTTTTCTCCACTATAGTGCAATCTTGGAGTTGGTATATTTAGTTAGGGGGGTGAGGGGGACAGCAACCCACATTTGGGGGTGTGGAGGGAAAAGCTCTCCACTTGGGTGAGTTTGACATGCTTCAGTATGTTTTTTTGTTCCTGTTGGCTGACTGCCTCCTTTCCCTGGTTACAATATTATTATTAAAACTAAAGGCTTTGGAGAGATAGTTTGTTATGAAACTGACCTTTTACCTTCATTTTTATTTGTATTTTAACAGTTATTTTATCACTTTAAATTTGTTCCTTTGCTTGGAGGCTCAGAAATCATGTGACCTAGTACCTAGTATCATGTGATTTAGTACCTTCTGTTATTTAAATGGAGTTCATCACTGTGTTTAGTCTGATGAAGTTTGCAGTTAATAAACAAAAGCACTTATTTATTGTTTTTGGTGTCATTTGGTGCACATTATTTGCATATTGGTTGTTCTTTCTGTCAGAGTCTTTGTGGCCTGTGGCTTTTTCTTCTTTTGGCATTTTGTTTTTTCCAAAGTTTGCTTCTCTGCAGCCATGGCTGCAGGTGGACTGACCGAGTCCCAGTCTTTGTTTTCTGAACCAGATTTTTCAGCCTCGCAAAGGTCAGTTTGAGATTTAGCAGTCCTTGTTCAACAGCTCTCCCAGTGTTTTGATAATTTCTCTTCTACTGCTCCCCCACCATTGGAGGAAAGGGGGTGTGTTACAGATGCTGAGTCTCTTTCTAAGTTACCTGTTATCTGTTACACTGAATTCAAATCTGAGAGTTTTTTTGGCTGAAACTAACTTTGCTGACAATATTGGTGAGAGGAATAATTCTCCAAATGAAATTCCTGTCTTAAAAGACTGGTTACTGGAGGACTTCTGCTTTTCAAGTTCTCAGCAACAAGAAAACTATATTATTGTTTATAGAATCAATGAATTTGATCACGTGTTGCTGAAATTTAAAAAACTGTATCTTGAAAATTATTTCCTTACTGAATCTATAAAGGAGAACCAAGTCCCTAAGGGTTTGCACATGTGGCATTACCCTACGGGCTTGGTTAAGGATTACCCCGTACATCAGGATTTATTAAGACTTTTTATTGGCATGGGCGTGAATACATTCAGCTATTAATTAGTCATAACAACAAGTGTCTGGACGATTTAAGCTCAGAAATCAATAGGCTTGATTAATTGATTAGTTGTGATTTATCATTCGTCCAGTATACATTCAACTATGGTTGAATATTCAAAAGTATAGATGAGCAACTTTCTACCATCAAGAATAGAAAGATCAGGAAACTTGAAAGGGATTTGCAACCATATCAGGACTGCACAGCTTATCCCTCACCACCAGGGTCCCAGAGTTGGGGAAGCTCCCATTCTCTTCAACATGGCAACAACCATGATAATGTACCTCAGGTTGAAATTTTTGATTGTGAAGTACCTAGACCAGCTGTTAATGGAAATTTTGACCAGCACAATCCTTTAGATGTTATCCCCATCAATCAGAATGGTTGAGGGCCAGGCAGAATGCACATCAGCCATATTACCAGAAACAAACTCATCCAGCACAGAGAACCCAACCACATTGGCATAGCAGCAGACACCAAAACAGCAAGCAGAAGAAAGTAGTGCTGAACTTAGTCATGGTGGTTTGTATAATATTATCAAGAACAGTAAAGGGGATTTTACACTGCATAATTATTCTTCCTATGAAATAACCACTAATTGTGAAAAACCTTTCCAATTGTGGGATGACCTTTATATCCACTAAACATGTATGTTCATCAGATTTATTAATTGCTTTTACACTTTTTACTAGAAAATTGAATTTTAAAGTAATTTTTGACAGTAGCATGACAGCAATTGATCATCTCAGAATTTCACATACATCCCACAATCTCTTATTTTGAAAGGATGTATGAATTGGACTTTTGTAATGCCCTTACCAACAACAAGATGCTATCTGTTGAGCACAACAATTCAACACCTAATGAAATTCTGCTGCTTAATGAACTAAGTACACAGAATTTAAGATTTATGAAACCAGATAAAGGAGGTGGGATAGTGGTGATGGAGAACACTCAATATGTCTGTCAAATGCATGAAATGCTATAAGGTAATGCTTATGTTAAAGTCTCACTCAATGAACTTAATACAGAATAAAAGGGTGAGAGATGCTAAATCACATGTTTATAGATAAACAAATTGATTTGCATGAATATAATTATCTGAGCCTAGCATCACCTAAAATTCCAGAAATTTTTGGACTTCCAAAAATTCATAAGAGCATTATTTCTCCACCTACGAGAAATATTGTTCATGCAAAGGGCTCTATCACCCACCCATGTGTGAAATACTTTGATAAAAAAGGGAAATATCTTCTTTTGCATGAGGATTATATTTGTAAAGACTCATGGCATTTTCTAGAAAAAAATAAATTAACTGGATATAGTGACAGTTATATCTTTGTTACCCCTGATGTCAAAGACCTCTACACTGTCATTCTGTATGATTTTGGTATCCAGTGGTTTTCGGAATTTTTACTTGAAAAGGGGTTTGTGCAGGAAATAATTAACACCTTTGCAACACTTGTAGAAATTGTGCTAAAAAACAACTTTTTGATCTTTGATAAAGAGTTCTTTCTCCAGCCTTCAGGTGTGGCCATGGGTTCTGCATGTGGTGGTTTGTTTGCAAATGTGGTGATGACCAAGTGGGAATATTCTTACTTGTTTGTTTCTGATTTCATTACATATTGTAAACTATAAGTGCACTTCTTGGATGACATCTTTATTGTTTGGGATAATGGCAGTAAATTACTTCAGGAGTTCTTCTGTTACATCAAGCAGATTACAGCATTCTTTACATTTTCTTATGTTGTACTTAAAGGCAATACTGCTTTCTTGGACATTTGGCTCTACAAGTATCCTACTAATAGGAAATTTGAAACTAAAATCTATAGGAAATCTACCTTTTTAACATGTACTTATATTTTTTCAGCTCCCACCATCACCATCAGAGGTGTGCTGTTGTTAAGGGACAGTTTGTAAGAGCTGCATGCATGGTTTCTGATTTTAATTCCTTCCTGGAAGAATGTGATAGCATTAAACATATGTTTTTTGCCAGAGACTATACAAGGATATTTGTTGACCCATTAATGTTTAAGGTGATCAACAAAAGAGACTGTGGTAATTTCAAATCCATTTTACAGTATGCCCACCATCAGGACTCTGCTAAGACATCTGTCAGTCCCATGGACTCTGCTAAGACATCTGTCAGTCCCATGGAGCCAATGGACCAAAGAATGACTTCTTTTAAAAATAACAATTCTGTTGCAGGTACATTCAGTAATGCTTGTCGGGTGAATGCTGGTTTGGCAAGCTCTTTCATTACTCAGTATAATGAGGACAATAATATAATCAGATAAATTCTTTGCAAAAACTGGGCTGTCTTGAGAGATGAGAGCCATATAGTGAGTAAAGTGAGTGAAAAACCCCATATTACTTTAAAAAAGGACAGAATTTTAAGAATTTGATAAGAGCATTTTTGGTGCTATTAGAAGAAAAAATGTGTTTACCAATTTAGAATGACTAAGTGTGGGGGGTTGTTCCATGTATAAATTTATTAACTCTTGTGAACAGTTTGTAATAAATGGTTTTATGCTTAACATGAAAGAAACTTGTAACTGCTCTACTAGTGGTGTTGTTTATGCCACTTTGTGTCAATGCTGTTCAGCCTTTTACATAGGCAAGACTGAAAGTCGTTTCAAAGATCGTATCTGGGAACATAACAGTGACATCAAAAACAAAAAAAGAAAGTAACACTCTAGCTAAACACATTAGAAGTTTAGCTGATCATATGTTTAAATTTGTTGTTATAGAGAGGCTGCCAACTGATTTGCATTGTGGCCCTTGGTGGCTACTTTTGGGGAAACGTGAGTTGTACGGGCAACTCCAGTTAAACGCAGGTAACCAGCCAGGGCCAAGTGATTTTATTTCTATTTCATGCTTATTAAAACTGAAGGCTTTGACGAGATAGTTTGTTTTGAACCTGACATTTTTATCTTCATTTTTTACTTGTATTTTAATAGTGGTTTTATCATTTTTTTAAATTTGTTCCTTTGATTTGAGGGTCACTAATCATGTGACTTAGTATCATGTGACCTAGTATCTAGTATCATGTGATCTAGTACCTTCTGTTATTTAAATGGAGTTCAAACACTGTGTTTTATCTGATGAAGTTTACAATTAATAAATGAACGCTTATTTACTGTTTTTGCCATTGTTTGGTGTACATTGTTTGCATATTGGTTGCACCTTCTGTTGGAGTCTGTGTGACTTGCAGCTTTTTCTTATTCTAAAGTCATAAACAAGTAGACAGGAGATCTTGGTTAGCAAAATTAATGTTGCAGTGTTCATTTTTAATTGGACAGAGGTTGTTCTATGATTGTTACAATAATGTTGCTTTCAATGAAAGAAAGTATAAAATATCACGCATTTTTGTAGTTCGAGGAGACAGGGCCTTGATTCCTAGTCTACCACATACATTTTTGTCTTTATAATAAAGGAGATTGCTATTATCTGCTGAACTGTCTTGTGTGGAAGTTAATTGCTACTTTAACAGTTTGGCACCATATCTATTCAGATTAATAAGTCACTTGTATGTTACTGCATTAGAAATTGCCACTGGGTCCAAAACAGAAACAGGTTTTCTGTCAGGCAAGTTGCTGGTCAACCAATACACAATTTTAAAATCTCAGCAGAGTCTTAAGTCTCTACTTGCAAGTTTTACAAAAAATTTCTTTACTAGTTGTAATTGAATGTGAGTGGGTAAATTGTACTAATCTGGGAAACTGGATATGTGCCTAATCACCCATACCAACAGCTTTAAGTATAATTGTGGGCTAATGGGGTGTAATCATTAAATGTAAGGACAGAGCTTCTATCTCAGAAGTGAGAGCAGGTTCTAATCAAACATACAGAATAAGAGCAGAGAGGATTCCTTCATTGAGAATGTGAGTAACCCTAATTATAGTCGCACATCTATCCCTATGGTATGAGAGTAGGTTTTTATAATGGGCATCATTACAAGTGATTTAAAAGAGATGATTATGAGACTCTAAGTAGATATATGCTGTCCAGCAGCTCAACTTAATCTTCTCCCATGCTGTGTCCTCCATATGTATTTCTAACTTATTACTTGACCTCTTATCCCCCACTCCCCTCCCCATTCATCACAATTCATCCTTCTAACTTCTCTTCACTTACTACACTCCTTCTAATATATGCTAACTCCCTCTGTCCTCTCTCCTATTTACCTAAAATTCCTTCACTTCTCTCCTTCTCTCTCCTGTTACTCTTCCACCTTCCTCTACTCTCTTTTCTACTAACTCCTCCCTTCCCTTCTCTACTCTTCAGCTAACCTCCCTGTAATGACAATTATTCTAGTTACATGTGTTACATTTGGAAATCATGCCTCCCCCATCTGTAGTCTATTTAGTTACTTACAGCTCTGTCGACTGAATTATGGATTGTGTTCTTATATGTTTTTATGAACAACCTGTAAAACTTTGCAATCACTCTAATCTCTGTGACTCATTGTATATTTATAATGTGTGTATCTTCTGTTTTGTGCTTTTGAAAATGTTTGTAATTGTCTCTCGAGCTTTTCTCCCCGGGCCTTCACTGAAAATGGGCTCCCACCCAATTGGCCTATCCTGATAAACAAAAGTAAATAAATGAATTAATAAGTATGGAAGAGACAACAGTAGTTAAGACTACTGAGCTCACTAAAATGATATCACTTTACAGTTTTTTGGAAAAAATATACTTTTGATAAGAACATTTCAGAAAATCTAAAAAAATAAACTGAAAAAAAGGATAATACATAATATGGAACAAATGCTAACTATGTGGGAAAATTGAAAATATTTCCTTATAAGAGTTCATCAACAAAAGCTAGTGCTTTGGGTAAGATTAAGTACATTATTACCCAGTTCCCAATTATTATAGATGGGGAGGAATATCTGTAGGTATCCTCAGCTAAGTAAATGCAGGAGAAGAGAAAGATTATGACTCTTCTACTTATTCTGGTATACCTCCCACACAAATGCACCCCTTGTGAGAAGTAGCAAATCATGCAGCAGCAAGGAATAGTGAGGCTAAACCTTCTAAAAGAAAGAGTAGTACGACTATAGGTTTTAGTGGATTTTCAAACTATTGTAGATTCTCTCCCTCCAGTTTGAACATATTCAAACAAATATTCAAAAATCTTAGGACATGTACAATTGCAAATCCCTACAATTGAAGACCTGAGAGTGGTATTAAAAGCCTTCACACCTCCTAATATTTTCAGGGAAATATGGGATAAATCTAACACAGGTTACAACATTCCAAAGCATACAGTTGATGGATGTACACCTGCCAGAAATAACCTTTTAAGAGCCATTACTACAGCATGCCCCTACCCCTAAATGGACCAGAATAAAAGCAATTGTATAGAAAGAAAATTAATCTATTGATGTGTACTTGCAATGCATGATAGATGAGTTTGAAGATTTATCTGGTCATCCAGAGCCTACAGGAGGTGCATCAGCCAGGGAGTCATCAGCAGCTTTTGTGGAGAGTTTGTCACCACCCATACAAGAACAGATAAAAAAGGTTTGGTAGATCTGGCCAAGTCTAGGCATCCATGAATTTATAACTCAGAACACAATATGTAGCAGATAGTATACTTAGTGAAGGAAGGGAACAAAAGAAATAGTAGATATTCAGCTCCAGCAGTTCAATACCAACTCCCAAGGGTGGTACAGGGGAAGGGGAAGGAGAAATAATGGGGGTAATGGTATATTCTGATTCTTTCAACAACCCCCAGGGCAGTATCAGTAAAATTATTATCTCCCAATTCACCACCATCACAACAAGGTGCACCATGTTTAAATGCTTGTTTTAATTGTGGCCATACTGGACATTGGTAAAATGGATGTCCATTATTTGGACAGCAAACAAGTTTGCCAAATATTCAAATACCACAGCAGCTGTAAGTAACCCACTTGTAAGGAACATTGCTTGGCAGCAGCCACTGTGGCAACAAACTCGATATGACAGCCATGAGCAGGAACCATTTTTTTCCCCTGGTACCAAGTGATTAAAATGGTCCTTTTGTCAGTGTTAAAGTGCAAAATACATTTATCCCATTTCTTTTGATACAGGAGCTACTAGATGCATGACTACTTCAGCAAACACTGAACACCTTCCACTTTCTAAACACATAATTTGGGGTGTAGGTGTGTCTGGAGTTCCTTTAGATTATCCAGAAATTAAACCTGTTCCTATTCAAATTGGTTCACTAAAAGATCAGCATGTTTTTATTGTAGGAAGTCTAGCGTCTTTATATCTGTTAGGTAGAGATTTACTGTGTAGACTTAGATGTATTGTTTATTGCACATTTGATGCTATATTTTTAGATATTCTTAATGAATCTTTAAGATTAGACTCAAATACTATCTGTACAAATAAAAACACCCTTTTTGCTATCAAAACATCAGAACAGAATGTAAAAAATGCTGGTATGGAGGAGTTTAATGTATCCTTTGTGACAATGAGGTAGGACTCATAAATGATGCAGAACCTGTACATACAACATTAAAACCTTGTGAGCACCTGTCTGTTCTACTTCAGTATCCTTTGTTGGTAGAGGAAGAAAAGGGAATTGAAGCTGATATTTCTGTCTTGTTGCAACAAGGTGTCATTGTCCTAAATTGGAATCCTTCTAATACTATTTTACCAATTAAGAAAGCAGGAAAAAGTTCACATGGGTTTGTACAATATTTACGAGCAGTAAATGCTGTAGGAATAACAACATTCTCAGTTGTTTCTAATCCTGCAACAGTACTGAGTTCTATCCCTTCACATGCCACGACCCCCTCAATGATAGACATTTCATCTGCTTTCTTTTCCATCCTTATATATCCAGATAACCAATATCTTTTTGCATTTACTTATAGAGGACACTTGGACTAGATTACCACAAGGATATTTAGAATTTCCTACCCTTTTCACTAGAGAAATGAAGAAGCAATTAAACAAGATTAAGTTATCTTGTGGGTCTACTTTACTTCAGTACGTAGATGATTTGCTTTTAGCATCAAGAACTTTACATGACTGTAAACATGAAACCATTTTCTATTGGCAGAGTCAGAAGAACTAGAATTAAAGGTCAATAAAGACAAACTGCAGTTGTAGAAATCATGGGTGCAATACTTAGGGAATCTTATTTCAGAAGGTTCTAGACAGATTTTTTTCATCGTGTATTGCTGCAATCCAAGCTGCACCATGCCCTACTACATTAAAATAGTTGCAAGCTTTTCTGGCATTAATAGGTTGCTGTCAACAGTGGATTTCTAACTATGAAGAAGTGATAACACCTTTGTTAGAATTACTTAAGAAAGATACCACTGAACCTTTACCCTAGCAGGATTATCATGAACAAGCTTTTGTACAGTTGAAAACAATGTTTTCAAATCCATCTGCACGAGGTTTGCCAGTTTATTCTGAAAGGTTTTTTTCTGTTTTATAGTGAAAGAAATAAAGTAGCATTAGGATTGTTAGCACAGCATAGAAATGATTGTTTTAGACCTGTTATTTTTTTCAGTACAAATCTTGATCCTGCAGCCCTACCCCACTGCCTAATGGTGGTGGCCATGACAGCGTACTTAGTAGAGATGACAGCTGCTCTAACTCTTGTACATGAGAGTTATATGGCAGGTCTGCATTCTGTAGACGTTTTGTTACTAAAGACTACAATGCAAAATTTATCTGCAGCATAATTGTCTGAATATTAATTGTCTTTACTTAATAACCATTCTTTACAGATTGTTTGATGTCCACCACTTAACCATGTTTCTATAATCCCTACAGTAGAGAAGCCCACAATTGTGTAGCTGTTACTTACACTTTGCTTCCTTCTAGATTACACTTGAAAGACATTCCATTGCAGAATCCAGATCTAATCCTTTTTGTAGAGATGATGGTGAACTTGTAGCAGCCTTTTCCGTTTGCATGCAAGACATTTTATTAACTGGACAATTAAATGGAAATGCGTCTGCTCAAGCAGCTGAACTCCTACCTATAACTGAAGCCTATAAGACTGGCAAAGATCAGTCAGTAACAATTTTTACAGATTCTCTTTATGCTTATAGAGTAGTTCTTGATTTTTGTGCACTTTGGAAAGAGAGGGGATATTTGCCAGCAGGGGAAGTCATTAAAATGCAGTTTTTGTTAATAAATTGTTACATGCTTTATTATTACCAAGGAAGATCTTTGTAGTGAAATGTGCTGCATATAAGACAGATGACTCCCATGTTACAAAAGGTAACATGTTTACAGGAGATCCCTATTTAATTTCGAAATACTGAAATCCCAAATTTCAGTGTTTAGAAATTAAAATACCGAAGTCTTGAAATACCGGTAAACCAGAAGTGTGAAATTCAAAATCCTGAAGTACAGAGATTTTGAATTAGCGCTTCTGGTGTTGCGGTGTGTGAATGGTAAGATGTGAGCTTGGGTATGCATGTATGTGTATGTCTGTTGGTTAGGGGCTTTAGTGTCTGTCAGTGTGTGTTTTGACTATGATGTGTATGTGCGAGGGTGTGTACAATGTGTGGGAGTGAGTTGCTTGTGTGTGTCTGATTGTGCAATCTCGGAGTTAGTATATATTAGTAGGGGATATGCGTGGAGCAGCCCCCCGCATGAGGGGTGCAGGGGGACTTGCCCCCTACTTATCTGTAGTGTAGGATATTATATTTGAGTTGGGGGGAAGTTGTGTGCATGTGTTTGTGTGTGCTGTATTTGTAGTGTAGCGTCAGAATTTTGAATTTTGTGGTTTTAAGGTTTCGGTATTTGGTATCTTCAGCTATGTAATTTTGAAATCCTGAAATTCGGGATTTCAGTATTTTGAAATTACATAGTGAATCCGTTTACAGATATAGTAGCAAGGCAGGCTGCATTGCCTTATCCTGTTCAGGCTATATTTCTGTGGCAAATGAATGAAAATAACTTTTTTTAATGGAGTTATTGACGTTTCAAAATCAGACAAAGGACTCTGAGAGAAGGAGGTGGATAAGCAATGTCTGCAGTCACTCTCTGGACCGTCTATGGCTATATCCAGACAATTAACTAGTAGACCCACTAAATTTCTTAAATTGTGTGGTAAAAACCTACCATCTTCCTTTCCATTTGGGAAAAAATGCATTAATAAAAATAAATTCCCACTGACTGGTATGCCCTTCATCTCTCAGAACTTGTCCAACATTTTGTAAATACTTGTGTACTTTGTTCAGAACATAATGTGTCTAAATTAGTACCTACACATGTTTAAACTTTGAAAAAGCCTTGGGGACCATTTTACTTTCAGCAATGGGATTTTTACTGAACTTTCTCAAGTGCAGACATTTGTAGACATTCTTGTTGTAACTGATATTTTTTTTCTGGATAGATAGAAGCATATCCATGTGTGAAGAATGATGCACACATGATAGCAAAAAAGTTTCTAACATAATTAATACTTAAATGTGGTGCTGCCTGTTGCATTAAGTCTGATCAGGGCTCCTATTTTACTAGTCATTTAATATAGCAACTTTATAAAATCCTAAATGTTAAATTGCAGTTTCACTGTCCCTATAGACCACTGGTTTCTGGGATAGTTGAGAGAGCCAATAAGACAGTCAAAATTAGGTTAGCCAAAATTTATAAAGAAACTGGTCTTAAATGGCCAGAAACATTTCCTTTAGTTTTATTTTTGTACTAGAAGTGCATTTAGTACTCTTATTAAACTGAAATCATCTTGGGCAGACCCATGAGAATGTCTGCTCCCTAAGAACTTAGAATTGCAAAATACTGATGAAATCATGCTTTGGTATTGTAAATCCCTGGGTTCTATTTTGCAGAAATACAATAGTGTCATTCTGCATGCAGCCCATTGACCAACACAGCAGGACCATCATGACCTGCAACCTGGAGACTTTTTTTACATTAAAGTACATTTCCTGAAGAAACTCACTTAGCCCCAGATGGAAAGGATCATACTTGGTTTTGCTCACATCTACTACTGCCATCCATTGTGAGGGCTTCCCTACCTGGACCCATTTGTCACATGTCAAGAAGACCCTCCCTTGTGATGAGTAAAACTAACAAACCATTAACATCAGACAACAAACCAGGGACATAGTTGCATCTGAAAGTGACAGCTCATGACATTTTGCCATCCAAATCAAATCTAGAATCAACTGTGAACTGTTTGCCATCCAACTTGATTCCACATTGGCCATCCAGATTACTTCCAGAACCAAATGCAGTTAAGTTACCCTTGCTAACAGACCAGGACATTAAATCCCATGATTCTGCTACCTCATCCTCCACTGATTCAACCTTCAGGGATTCTTCTTCATCATTGACAACATTTTTTCTTGCTTCAAATTCCAGCATTACAGATTTACTCTGCCCTTTAGACACTAATTTATATATTGCCTTATCTAGACAATGCTCTATTTCAAAGTAATCAGCGACTTGATTCATGACTTTTTGGTGAATGATTTTGATTGCATATTGGACAGCCCACCTGACATCTTTATTTAAGGTTTCGTCACAACCCTCTTCAGCCCTAACATGCTTGTTTTCCCAGTGGACCAATCATCACTACAGTTATTGTGCTTTTCATCATTTTACTTTGCCTGCTTTTGCCATCTGCAACCATAAGTGTGTCATCTTCTGTAACCATTGGAACTGTAAGTACTGAATCATTTCTTAATAGACATGTTTTGCTAAAAATAGAGACAGGTATTTGGTTAAAATGAATCAAGAGCACCTGAATGGCATCCTAGATTTAAGACTGATCCCCAGTGTTAGTAACTGCTGGGTTTGTGCACATATTCCTACTGCAGTAAGATGGGGTATTCCACTGATTCCTATGCAACAGACTTATTCAGATCTTCTTACTGCATTTTACCCCATTTTTCTTGTCAAAAAATTGAACAATAAACATGTTTCTATGCCATTACTGTAATGCCCCTTCAACTGTCAATGACTGATAAAGGACATCTTTGCTATTGCAAAAAAGGAACACTTTTTATTCTAATTTGTGCTTTCAGTTTCACCTGGAATAAATTATGATGGAGCTGGAGGGCAGAACATAGTTATATACAGACTGCTCTGGTTGTTGTTATATATGCTATTCTAGCCATTTGACATGCAGCTGTTTTACCTGAAGGAAAGATTCATAATGCTTGTGACAACAGAGATATTTTTTTTTTTTTTTTTTTTTTTTTTATTTAACATTTGTTGACCGGGAATGTCCGACTAGGTTCCACAGAGCCTGTTTTCAGCGGAGGCCCAGGGAGAAATGTTCCAGATATATTAAAGACATTTCTAACCCTGATGGAATGATAGCTGCCTCTTATGCATATCATAATGCTATTAAAAAAATCACTTTTAAAGGATTTGCTACAATGGATCGTGGTGATGGTGTAATTTCTAGAGCAGGTATTGTACTTGTTTATAGGGTGGTAAACCCATCTGAGAGCTTAGAAAACTGTCTGAGCTCCTAGAAATATTAAGTAATTCTACTTCTGAGTCTATTAATTTGATAGCCCAAGAACTGACTGCAATGTGTAGTGTAGTGCTACAAAACTGCATAACACTTGACTTTATCCTTGCTTCTAAAGGGACAGTGATAAAAGATTAGTCCAGATAAAATCACTTTAGCTAGAAGATCTAGGTGACTCTTTGTCTGGTACCCTCCCTGTGGGAGGAATAAAAATGCCTTGTTGAAGTTTCAGGGAGGTATCAGAGAGAGGGTCTCCTAGATCTGCTAGCTAAAGTGATTTTTATCTGTGCTAATCCTTTGTACTCTGTTTCTAGTTAGTCCTGTCACCCTCTTGGTGACAGGTGGGATAAGAAATTTCACTCAGCCATTTGGATTACTTTTGCTTCCTTGCTTCTAAAGGGGTACATGTGCACTCATCCAAATGGAGTGTTGTTCTTTTATTCCTCATAACCCTGGTGCCATGTATAGTCATCTAGAAATAATTCAGAAAATCACTGAATATTCGGGTCTATATTAGAATACCGAACTTTTAAAATTTCGAGTGTTCTAATATCGAACCCTATTAATCAAAAATGTAAAACATCGAACATACAGAACAGCGAATTTTTTCTTAGGGAAAAAAATTTGCTGTCCCAAAACACATACACACAACACAAGCACACCAAACAAACAGCAATCCACACACATACACCTAAACTCTTACACCTAACCCTGCACTAAACTATACATACACCACTAACTATCCACTTACCTTAATCCAAACCCTAGCCCTAAGGTCCGTCACTATCGCACAGTCACCTCAGCCGCACCCTAACCCAAACTCACCTACCCTGCCCTAACCCTCACATTCACACAATCGCACACTTTCCTGACCCGTGCCCTAACCCTAACTCACCTAACCCGCCCTAACCCTCACATCCACACAATCGCATACTTACCTGAACCCGACCCCTAACTTTCCACCACAAAGCAACAGAAACGGACAACCAAATTCTTTCCCTAGGAAAAAATTTGGTTTTCTGTTTATTCGATATTTTCAGTGTTCTCTGAAAACAGGTTGATATTAGAACACTCGAAATTTTGAAAGTTCAGTGTTCTAATATAGACCCGAATAATCATATGCCAAAGAAGCTGATAGTTCCAAATGGGCATGGTTAACCAACCTTTTCTCTGGAGGGAGAGGAGGAATTTTAATGTTTTTCACGCATATAGTTATTATAATTATAATGTTAGGCCATCTTATTTTTATGATTAAAGTGCATATTTCAAAATTATCATGAATCCAGAAGAATAAAATGTATGATCATCTATAATATATATATATATATATATATATATATATATATATATATATATATATACACACACACACACACACACACACACACACACACACACACACACACACACGCATATATATGGGACTGGGAGAACATGAAAAAACACAAAGTATAGATTGTATTGCTGAACTGATTTGCTTCCTGTCTCATATTAACAAATGCTGGCAGAGTAATAAATGTATAAGATTTATTCTGAGTAGAAAGTTCTATCATGGAATTCAGAACTCATGCCTAATATGAGAAGTAATAAACAAGCAGTTAGGAGATCTTATCAAAATTAATGCTGTAATGCTCATTTTTAATTGGTCAGTGATCATTCTATGATCATTACAAAAAATGTTGAGTTTAATGAAAGAAAGTATAAAATATCAAGTATTCTGTAGTTTGTTGAATCAGGACCTTGATTTCCTAGTCTTACAAGTACGTGTTTCTCTTTGTAATAAAGGAGATTGTTATTTTCTTCTGAACTGTCTCATGTGAAAGTTATTTAATACCTTAACAAGGGCAAGAATAAAAAGAGCATATATGGTAAATTTAATATGGTCAATCAATATATTTATGGGAGATGAGCACACCTCTCAACCATACCGAATTCTTCAGTATGTACCAGTTTTGAGGCCAAAATAATGGGGTGCCACGAATTTCCGAGTGGCCCCTTCATTTCCTGATTTTTTAAAGATTTTTATTTATAATTTTAACTTACTGTGGATGTCATCAAGCAATGTCATCAATTTGCAGGGGCATGCATGATGACATCAGCTTTGTGACTGCCTGTGCTGGAGTCAGACTCAGAGACCCGGACAGTTTGTTTATGAAAGTTGAACTGAGTAGCAACAGCAAGTGCCGAGCGGCGCTGTCCATATTATACAATTCAAATTCTGCAGAGTAGTGTACTGCATTAGAGGCTGAGAGGGATAGGACAGATAGTCAGACAACACAGTCCACCACCACACTGTGTCCGCAGGATCAGGATGAGGAAATTTGCTTTCTCCTGTGGCTAAATCTCAAGGTAAGTAAAAGAAAAAAAAGCCTGTAAGACCAGTTAAGCTTACTACCTACCCTTCTTTCCAAAGGCCATTTAAAATAGCAAATGCCTTGATATTTGGTAGGAATGTAGCGAAGCAAACACATTCCATGTATGGTAATTAAAGATTGTAGCATTGCATTACTATGGAAGTATGGAAATAAGAGATACACCATATGCTAGCCTATGTGCACATCAAAAAATAATTATACTGGTCAAATTGGTTTCACAGCTTACATTACACTATAGAAACATCTAATTTGCTAAACAGCAAAAGGTACTTACCCAATGGCTGTCTATCATATATAAATGATATCACAAAGCCTTGCACTAGAACAGCCAATTAACAATACATTTTAAGTGGGTACTGTTTGACAAAACTGCCATGTGGACATCTGAACACGGTTTTGTTGAAAACTCAAACACAGGCGAAGTTTTTATTGTACTTGTGGAAATGCAGACTTTGATACTTTGCTAGCTAGCTTCCAGGGTCTGCTGTTCTTAACTGTAGTACCACATGCTCCAAGTTCCAGCAATGAGCATCTTTCTACTTTGTCTCCTTTCCAAGTGGACTAAGAAAGCAGAAAAGAATAGAACATACCATAAAACCATATGGTATTTGTTTGAATAAAGTCATTTTAAGTTGCCCGGTTTTGAAATGATAGCATTCCTCTTCCTTTTAGTGCCATGGTTAACTGTTTTTGTTGTTTTATTTACTTGCATATTAATGGAATCAGGCAAATGCCCAAAAATACAGCAGTATAAACGTGAATGGCTGAAATGAATACTTATAAAGAAAAAACGCCATCCTTGCAGCCTTGCAGTTCGTTCTTGGTGAGTTACATTTCATTTCACAACTACCATGATTTGTCAGCTATTGTAGCACAGAGTGGCTGTTTTTTCTTCAGGAGGCAAATGTATGATAATGTATATTGTGTGGGAGTACTGAACTTTAATTATTCTTTATAAATGCGCCTTGTTACCTGCTGCTTTCACTTTGGCCATTCTCTGCCACTACAATATTTGCTTTTGTTATGCCACTGAATCTAACAGCTGCAGTTGTGGCTGAAAGCTTTATTTTTTTACTGAAAGTAAAGAACGCAACTTTGCTTGCTTTTACAGGAGCATTTTATGGCTTGCACTGGCTGCACATTGTAGGACATCCCTTTTTTTTTCCATATGGGATAGGAAAGCAAACTGCTGTGTTCAAAATGAGTTTTGCAACCGTGGGTGGGTGGTGTGTTGTAACTTGTAGGCCTTTATGAGATGTTATTAAGGAATATTGCACCTTAGTCAAAATGAATATGTGTGTGTGTTTTTATACGTGTGTGTGTGTGTGTGTGTGTGTGTGTGTGTGTGTGTGTGTGTGTGTGTGTGTGTGTATGTGTGTGTGTGTGTGTGTGTATATGCATATGTTTATATAGTAGCTTATAAGGGTTTTATAGTAAAGCACAGTGCATTTGTCTCCCTTAATGAGATATTGATTGACTGAACCTGCTTTTGATCATGAAGGAAAGGTTACTGTTGTTTCTCTTCAAATCTGAAGGCAAATAAGATTTTGCATTGTATCTTGATTAGAGATAAGAGAGCAAATGTGTCTGAGGAGCACTGAAAAAAAAAAACTCCTTTGGTTTCTCATATGGTGTCAAAGTGTGTAAGGGGCAGTTTGGCTGTTTTATGTCTTCAGATACAGTTGTAGTTTATCCAAGCAAGGAGCAGGGTTTGATTTTTTTTTTAACAGAAAACAAAACTGTAGTTAAGGACTTGCACAGTGTTTCTAAAATAATATGCAGACATCCCTTGGAGACATACTCCTGAAGGGATTAGTGGGGGAGTGTGGGGGATATGTTTCATTTTGTAGTTTGTGTGCATACTTGAAACTACTGAATGAAATGGATCGCTGGGGGAAATGTTCCATTTTGATGCTTGTAAGTTGTACATATTTGAAAAACGACTGAAGGGAATGGATCGCTGGTGTGGGGGAAATGTTTCATTTTGGTGCTTGTGCATACTTGAAGCCACTGATAGAATAGATCACTTGGGGAAATGTTTAATTTTGGTGCTTGTACATACTTGGAGACATACTGCTGAAGGGATTAGTGGGGGTCTGGGGCCATATTTTAGTTGTCTGTTCTTCAGTTTGCATTTGAAAGTGGGTATCCCACAATTCCATTACAGTGGGTGGGGGTTAAATAATTATGTATGCAAGTTTTATGTTAATCAGCATACAGATTTGTATCTATTTTTCATGGGCTTTTGACAAGATTTTTGATTTTTCCAGGTTGAGAGGTATGGAGATGAGGGAAAACTGGTGTATTTGGAGACAACCCATTCACATGAAGATAGAATGTACAGGCTCCAGATTAATAGCAGTAAGAGATCTGAGCTAGATTCTTGGTTAACTGATGAATAATTTTCAAAGGGTGAGTGCAGTTACTCAACAATTGGCAAAATTATTGTTTTTTTCCTGTGGCCCAGAACCCTTAATCACAGAGTTATCAGGCTGACCAGAACAAAAATAAATTAATGAGGCCGTCTTTTCAAGGATATAATAAATAATATGTCATCTAGGATGCAGAGTCATATAATCCAGTGTGAGCTGTATTTTTGTACTAGTTGTCATGGTTTTAACCATATTTCTAGGAGGGTGGGGCTGTGTGCTCCTGTACTACATACATCAATAATTTCACTAGATCTAGTAAATCTTTTTGCCTGGTGCTTGGCACATAGCAGAAGTTAATACATTTTGGTTTAGGCCATACCAGATGTATGATAGCACACAAAGGTTGTTAGAGTAACTTTATCTTGCAGGAAAACCCTTAGCCTATAATCTTCATGCTGAATCTCAGAAATTAGCAAATTATTTAACTGCTCTTGGAGACAATGAGAGAAAATGATCTCCCCATCTTAATTGTACTGATATTATAGCAACCTTTACATATGTGATTTTATATTATTAAGCATTGCTTATATATCTGTCCAGTATGCATAGGTACAAAGCCTATGTACCAAAACGTGGAACACAGCTTCTCACAATGTGAAACAAATAGGTAAAACACAGAATACTTTCTAACAACCTCAACTTAAGAAGCTCAAAAGAATGGCAAATAACTTCCATCATACCTACAAAAAGTTATTTTGATAAATCCATATGATTCAATATTACTTACCATGGATTTTTTATTGTGAATGTGTGACAGATCCTTTCAATGTAGACCGATATGGAACATTGAATATTTAACAGTCAACATGAAAGGCATTCTTCATGAGGTAGTTTGAGAAGTATAGTGGCATGTCCTCTTTAATGTTATCTTTAAACTCACCTGAGATTATTTTGAAATTCTTATTAAAACATTTTAGAAAATACAAATAATGAATACTACAAAAGTAACAGTTTTTACAAATCGTCAAAAGTTTAAACAAATTCATAGAGGCAACCATTGAAGAAAAGCAAGCAGAAGCAGTAATAACTAACTGCATATATAAAACTATTTACAAAAATACATTAGGGATAAAGCATTAACAAACATAATTTGAAAGAGTGATGTCTGTTAAAAATTTAGAGATAGAAAATGAATAGAAAAGGAAGCCTTTGAATTTAAGGATTAAAAAGGTTGATCAAATATTAAGAAGTATTTGCTTGTGAAGTGAGAGTGTGACAGAAATACAGATTATTTGCTAAATCTATAATAAGACCGTTAATATGTTATATTAAGTATTTGGTTAGTAAATCAGATCAATTAATTTCAACCATCCCTCTTTTGTGAGCACCTTATATTTTATATTTTAGGTAGCATTTTACACCCCTTTAGGAGCTTAATGGATATGTCTTCAAAATCTTTCCAAACAGTTGTTTGGATGTTCAGCCATTTACTTATAATATAAAGTTTATTTAAAATAAAAATTATTGATATAATCTTTAATGTTAATAAATCTAAAGCAGTTGGTGTAATGTGTAAAACAGCAAATTGTCCAGGTCCCCTTCAATCAACACATCAGACCAAATGACATTTGACGACCTTTATTAAACTTCCATAACATAGCTTTGACCACCAGATTTATTAATTACAACTGGATATAGTATAGTTGCTTTTAATCATGGCATAAACATCCTTGTAATGTTAATCAGGACAGTGTACCTACTCATCCTGCCCCAGTAAGCAGCGTCCATACCTCTGCTCACTTACTTTACTTATGAAGCAGTGTCCAAGACTTACTTCATATCCCATTTGTTGAATTACCCATCCAACCAAATAATTCAGAATGACATGATCTTATTCATCCTGACCCAGTAAGCAGCATCCATACCTCTACTTGGTTACTTTACTTATGAAGTAGAGTCCCCATCTCACTTCATACAACATTCCTTGAATTACCTTCCAAATAAAACAAGCAGCGTCTTTACCTCTGCTTGCTTATCTATTTAGCAAGCATCCTCCAGCTGCTCACATTCCTTTCCCCAAATCCCTAAAATGAGCATCCAGACACCAGAGGGGGAACAGAAGAGGGCAAGCCTGTCTCTCTTCTCCGCCAACCAGCCTGACCAGGCTGTTCCCCCTATCTCCTACCAGAATTTCAACCACCTAACCCCCATACCCAAAGGGGAAGGGGTGATTCCATCAAACATCATTCGGTGTACCCCTCTTCTACAAATTCAGCTGGATCCCTGTCAACCCTCAAAAGCCCTGTCCTATAAACACCAAAACTGTCACATGACTAACAGTTAAGTCAAAAATCCCTTTCCCAATACTAAAATAACCATATCTTGGCATAACTCCTGTATATTAACTAACTATTAACTTTGCAATGAGCCCACAGAACCTTATCCATCCTAGGCAATGCCAAAACCTTAGACCCAATGCCACAGGGAACCATGGAAGGGCAACTACCTGCCATCATCCAAACAGCCACCCTATATCAATGTCCTGAACTATCCTGCCAATCGCCCCAACTAACCAGTACAAACATAGCACATAATGACCATCCTAGCCTTTGCTGACCCTCACATTCCAAAACTAAACACATCCCAACATAAACCTTTAAAAACTGCAACCCTTGAACTCCCTATCCCGACCAATCACCTCATCACCAATACTGAAAGCCCATTCCTTCTCATACCACCCCAGCCCTTTCAAACTTTAATCTAATAGCAATCCTTCCCTCACACCCCTTATCCAGTGATAAGCAATTAACATTAAAACGACCAACATGGCATTTTAACAGCACAGCCATACCAACCCTACCACTGGCATATTAAACAATTGAAATAAACCCTAATCTTTCCAACTAACATACCCCAACCCCTTTAAATTAAATCACCCAACAATTATTCCAGTAACTGGACAGCATGTGGCCTCAAAAACCCAACAGCTACATGTCCCTATTCTGCTGCTTGTCCTAAACTTCCCATTCCAAGGTTTCCTCATCAGTTAAGTTTACAAGAATAACCTATATCTGTTACAAAAACCACCAGTGATTCCATACATAAGTTTTCTAACTTCAGGGTAAACCTGCCCACAGTTTCCCACATACCCTACCCATACTCACCTCCTGTGTGTACCAAAACACTCCTACCAGCCCAAAACATAATTACATTTTTGGCAGCGAAACACCTTCAAACCTGAAACTGGTACTTGACAACAGCAAAGCATAATTGAAAGACAGCTTCATCTCTGAGGAAATGCCATTTTTTTTAACTCCATTTCCTTCAAGCCACCAATTGATGCCCACTCCGCGCTTCTTCGTCTCCGACCTCATTATGATCTGCAAAAGAAAAGACAACTGTAAATCCTCTACACAATCCTAAACCACAAACCCTAACCTTAAGCATTGCCAAGGAGCCTGTGCCACCTCAATGAAATTAAAGGATGGGGAACTTGTAGCTGATAAACTGAATCAATAACTTTAGTCGGTTTCCCAGCTGTCAGCCTAGTTCCAGTAATGTACCCATTACGTAAGCAGGAGATAAACCTACCCTCCTCACCAAACCCTAACTATACCCTTTAGCAAAACTGTGGACAAGACCACCCATAATAGGGAATAAGCATACCTCTGTATAACTCCTACCAAATTAAGAACTGGCTGAAACCGGGTCTGCATTGCCATGACTTTTGAAAAGGTATAAAGTCTGAAATTAAGGCCTTGGCAACTTTTAAATTTTACTCTTACAAACTTAGACCATGCTTTGAACCCCCCATACTCATGAATTTCAAGTGCATAAAGTCCAAGACCCAAATGTCCACCATCTTCCAACCTCAGTCCTTAATAATCCACCAATCATTCCAAAACAATAATTTTCTGAGAAACAGACTAAAACCTGAGGCAAAGATGCAGTCTTCATCCCTACTACGCCAATGAATTCCAGGGTCATCTGGCCATGCCCAAAAGACGTCAAGAGAGATTGACATATAACCTATGATGCCTCAAACCATTTAGTTTGATTAATTTTGCTTGTAATTACCTCATCACAAGGACCGAGCAGCTAATGGCCGCCAGCACTTTATTCACTGCATTTAATACAAGCTAGATGAGGGCTATCCTAAGTACTGTTCCTCGCTCTTATGCATTTGTATTTTGATAGATACAATGCAATATTGATTTTTTATTTTCTACGTATTACCCCTACAAACTTATAACTTGTGTCTATGTCGCAGGCCATAACCCTAGGAACCCCCCTCCCCCATATAATGCATGTTTCCCATAAAAAGTCAACAGGAATAAATGCTGTCATTATTTATTAACTGTAATTCACCAACCTTTATTCACAAGGAAGATCCCAGAATTTCGCATAGCCATAACCACAGCCTTATAAGACATCCATACCTAAATATCTACCTCCATACATACTTAATCAATCAATTACTTAGTTAATTAAAGTAGGTATTGAACTATCAGTTTGTGCAGTTGACTGGTATATAGTGACCCCACCGAATTATTTGGTTTGCTTTGGCATTAGCTCCTGTAGGGCATTAATACCTACTCAACTGTCTGTCATCATCTCCTACCACAAGTAGCCAACAGCCTGTCATAACCACAACCTCATAACAGTGGGCAAGAATTAACATAAGCACCAACAGGACATCCTGCAATATTTATAACATTGCTATGAGTATTCTCAAAATACCTCTCAACCTCTTAAAGCAAGAAATCTGGACAAAGCCATTAATAAATGTGGGACAAATGCAAAAAAAAAGGGGGGGGGGCATTTTTTACATATTGCACTTACGAACTTAAAAAGTTGAAGGCCCAACCATGTAGCTACATCTCCTCACAACCCATCCGTCCAACAAGAAACACTCGAGGATCCCCCCTTTTTTTTTTTTTTAAACGTAAGAATGGTCAACTAAAGGAAACTCACTGAATCCCCTCGCATCCACATCAGCAACCCCCTACCATGACAGAGCAGTGGCTTCCTGGTACTGCAACATAGCCAAACCATGATCCTCCACACATGGAATGATTATATTTATTTATTTATTGACATTTGCTAACAGACATGCATACTTCACCACTCATACCTAATTTACTCGTGTGGCTTATGCTTCTTACTCAATATATCTTCTAGCCACAATGTAAAATATGTCAAATCCCTGTTAAAATTAGCAAGGACTACTGGCCAGCAATTAACTTCATCATCAATTTTGCCAACAAAACATCAATGGTCACTGATATACAATTACATATCAGAGACATATTGAAAGCCCATTACTTCTGTCATGTTGATCAATATTATAGCCCTCAAAACCACATAGCTTGATGCTGTACCAATAAGAGACACTGAAATAGAGAGATTCATTAAAATTTTAGAACTGAGAGCTCTGCATAAAGCATGTAAATGTGTGTGACCAGAAATGTACCCCCAGAAAACACACTGCACAACCAAAGCCCGCAAATACCACGTGAAATCCCACAAGCAGTCAGTCTTGTTGAAAGACTGACCAGCGTACTTCTATCAATATGGCCTACTTCCTCACTTTCACCTATGGAAATCAAGTTCCTTATCCTCCATGTGACTCACTGATAGCCAAAACATTTTGCTATGGGAACAGTTAACTGCCTGCCACCCATATAAACTAATAAACAACAGCTTTGCATTGCCCTGAGTGTACCGAAGGGTATGAACTGAAATTCAAATGACTGTCACTACTACCAACCTCAATCTTTAATGCTCTCACTTTTTCCCCCAGAAAACCAGTGGTTCATGAAAATGGACCTGAGCTACCATGCAAAATGGTGAAAATCTGTAGAGTTGAAAGGTATACCAACCACTCCCCAAACTGCGGGGCACAGCAGAGACCCAGCTTAGTGCCATCTATGTATAACCCTGTCAGAACTGAGCACCCGTGGACACAAAGTTATGTCTCTGGTTAGGTCTAGTCCAGGGTAGACCAATCTCTGCGAGGCACGCATCCTCCATTAAATTCATAGCCGACACTGCTAACAAAGTTCTACACCTGCCTATTCCCTCCCTTGATGCAATACCAGGAAAGTTTGGCATAATGGGGGGACAAAAGGCTCACGTACAAGGACAGCTTTTAAATATTTCTCGTATAAACTTAGGAAGTTCTAGCATAACAGAGCTTGTGATAACATGCATTTTCTACTGGATATGATTCTGGAAACTTAAATGGACGTCATTATTCACTGATTCCTTTCCTCACATAATTCCAGTAATTGCCAGAAACCTATTTTCATTTTTTTTTCCACCCACTCTTCTGAGTGGCTTCCACACAGCCTATGTAGCAAGGGACATGAAAGCTGCTGATCTGGTCGGAGGCAGTGGCTGACCAGTAAACCCTTGTAGAGGGATGGTGACAGGTGTGCTAGGTATGTTGGAATGTTCGACAGCATCTGAGGCAGCAGATTTGATCCTCCTCGAGGAACGGTTATCTGATTTGTGGGAATAGGAGCAAGCTCCTGAGTCACCTGAGAATTGGGATTCTGTTGATTCAAGTCAGGGAATCAAGATATGAATTTGCCTCATTGCACACCACAAAATTGAGGGTAATGTAATAACCTCTGAAACTGTAAACCAAACTAACTACAACCATTAATATAGTAGCTACTCCTTTAGTGAAGTAGCTTGCAAGAAGTATGTAAACTGGCTGCCTTTGTTTTTCTGCTAATAACTCAGGCCAGTACTGCGTTTGTGCACAGAAATGCCTCCCCCTGGCCAATATATCTAAACCCACAAACAGATCCCTCATCATTATGACTAAATGAGGAGTTACAATGCTAATACCATTGGCTTTAAGAACAATCACCGACCCCATTGCACTCACACTCAACACCAAATTCAGAATGGACCAGCAACCCTACACCTTCTGCTCCACTATTTAAAACACAACACCACCAGTGAAAGAACCCATGGCTAAAGCAAACAATGGCCACTTCCTGAGGTTCCACAACTACTGAACCAACCCAGTCAGTAATAGCAACTTAACACCCGTAGCTCCCACATCCAAATCCCACTAACCAGGATATATGATTCAGAGTTTTTAATTTTGCCCCTTCCATGCCCATCTGAATCCACCATTACCCCAAACAGCAACCAACCTAAAACCCAACTGACAAATTACCATTCTCTCATTAGCATTCAAGACAGAGAGAAAAAAAACTCACCAATTCCTGAGTAAAATTAGTCCATGGCCTACCTGCCCCACAATACCACAGGTCGTCACAGACATGATATTTGCAGTAGCAAGTTCACACCAAAATGTAGTTACTTACCCAACTACACTTGTCTAAACCCCGTAAGCTCCTCCCCACCCTTACCTCATTTCCTCCCAATCATCCCTCCTTCCATTTAACCCTTCCATCTTCCCAACCCACTTAACTCACACTAATATAGTAATCTAACCCCTTCTGAAGATGTCCCTGGACAACTCGGTTTGTTGCCAAACCTCTTTTGTCATGTTAAAATGCTTTTATTATAGCCCACCTTTGCCATTTTTTGTTTATTTTAGAGAACAGAGTTGACCAACAGGTGGGCAGTGTCATAAAATCTGGAGAAGATCTGCTTCATCTACCTTACAAAATGAACAGTGGGGAGATGGATTATTACAAAACTGAGATTTCTTTACTAGAGTGAGATAAGCATTATGTATTATTATAATCTGTGTACAGAATAGTTTTTTTTTTCAAAAGAATACATTTATAGTTGAATAGCCATGACTTGTCTAACGTATTTCCTAAATCTAATGTAAACTTTTGATGTCTGAGATGCATATGTGAAAAATGGGCTTTTTAGCTTTTTCTTTGATAATAATTTCATATATGTTAGCTCTACAAGTTTATTCCCTTGTAAATTTTGAATTAATTTATTGACTGTGTCTGTCTCATCTAAATCATAAGGACATACCCTGTAATCTTTCAGGATAAGGTTTAGTAATTGATTTACATCTAGTACATGACTTTTATGTAGGGCTAATTTTATTCTTAGTGGTTCAGTTGATGTTAGTTTATTTGAGACTATGTCCCACATTATCTCTCTCTCTCTCTCTATATATATATATATATATATATATATATATATATATATATATATATATATATATATATATATATATATATATATATATATATGGGTCCATGTCAGATGGACGAAAGCTCAGGTAAACTAAGACCACATCAACGAGACGACTTTGCCGACAGGACGGATCCCCGACAACAGTAAGTCAATGTATTATGGAACTGAATACATTCTCGTTTCCATAATACACTCAAAAACCACATTAAAACATGTATAGCAGGGGGAAAACCCCCCTGCACCCCCCACACCCCCCCCTACTTAAATATACAAACTCCGAGATCGCACTACAGTGAGGGAATGGGACTAACTCCCAGTCTGCACTACTTAACATTGTCAGGGATTCTTCCTGTCAGCGAAGTCGTCTCGTTGATGTGGTCTTCATTTACCTGAGCTTTCGTCCATCTGACATGGACCCATATATATATATATATATATATATATATATATATATATATATATATATATATGTGTGTGTGTGTGTGTGTGTGTATAAAGGGGGCAGTTCGATAGATTGAGTATTTTATTAGTAATTGAATGCTGTGGTTTAAATATTTAAGTTGCAAGAGTAGTGCTATCTAATAAAGGTCTAAGGATTTAAGGAGTTTTCAGGAGGATGTGAATAAATGTATGGTTAATTTGTGAACTTTAAAGTTTTACAGAGTTTGATTACTTAAACAATATACAGCTTGTACATTGAAACTAACTTTGCATTTGCACAAGTTTGACCACAATTTGACCCAAAGTTGGCACCAAGTCTAATCTTTATAATTATATTTTTAATTTTTAAAAATCTCATAGAGTTGATGATTAAATAATGTAAGAATAGGTCAGGAAGAGAAAGACCACCATGTGATTTTGGTGCAGAGTGTTTATTACAGTTTATTCTTGGGGGTTTGGGGACCAGACATATATATTCAGTGATGTGGAAATAATATTAAAATGTATTTGCTATAAGATAAAATAGATGAGGGTAATTGAAAAAGCAATTTAGAAAGTATATTTATTTTAGTTATAGCTGCCTCAGTAAGGAATGGGAATTTTAATTTGCTCCAAGTTTCTATGGAGACCCATACTTTTGTGATATTATTTTGGGGCATGATTTTAATATTTTGGTTGAAGTGTAATCCCACATATTTTAAATAAGGACTAATTGCAATAATGTTGAGAAATGAGAGTGGGATAGGCATATAGTTTGGATTAAAGAAAAAATATTAGTGACTTATGAAGATAAGTGTTAACATTTTTTGAAAACTGATTTATGGCATATATTATTTTATCTAAATCAAAACTAGGGTTAGAGAAGTAAATATTTAAATCATCTGCATATGCAGTCAGTGGGATTCTGATTTTATTAACTTGTGGGGTCTTCAGATACACTTTTTGAGCAATAGATCACAGGACAGGTTCAGTGTAAATATTAATGACTTAAGGTGAGAGGGCATTCCTGCTTTACATCATTATTTTATAAAATAGATTCTTAAATGCTGTTGTTTATTATTAATTGTGTAATTGCATTTCTGTAGATTTTTTTTATAAAGTGTATGGAAGAGTCAAGGAATCTGAATTTAGAAATGACCCTTTGTAAGAAGTCAATCCCCCGGATTCATGAACCTTGCGCCAGGCGCCAGCATAGCGTCGGCGTTATAACGCCAAATATGGCTGCTGAGCGATTCAGGTATGAATGAATTCCACGTGCACTACCGGGCGGCGCCGGACCGCCTCCGCCCGGCGTAGGTATGCAAAACACACTGTGTGCGGTATTGCACCATGCAAATGAGGGCAAATAGCGATCCACGGCGGCGCAGGCGAAGGTAAGGGCACGGCAATGTAAACCAAAAAAAACGGTTTACATTTACCCAAACATGACCGAGGAGTAACGGAAGGCTGTCAAAGTCAGGTATCATACAGGTGCAATATGCCAATGTGGAAAGGCACCGAGAATGTCCAAAGAAAATATGCACAAAATGTAAAAATGACATAAATGGCACGCACGTAGAAAGAACAGCAGACCCCGGGATATGTGCACAGAAGTTGCAAAGCAATGAAATAATATGACAATGTCCTAAAAGAGCAGTATAACACACATCAGCTGCACAGCCACCACACACCATAGTATGTATGTAAAGCTTCAACCCCAGCGCAATGGTTGTCAAGGAGTGGTGGCGGTGTTCGCGCCGTAACCATGTATTAGTAGTCAATTCCATGCAAATGAGGCAGATAATAGTGAAGCGCAGAAACGGCCGTGTAAGGATGGAGCAAACGGCGAGCGGTACTACACCGAGGAGTGGCCTACACGAGATACATGTCAACCACAGAGGGTGTGCCACTGTAGGAGGAAGGATATTGAGGTCAGCAAATCTGGGCTGTACAATGCACATCACAGCATCAGGACTGGCGGTGAGGAAATAGATGCGCTGAGAGTACATAATGCGCCGCACAGATGCATGTGCACGAGGATGACTACGCTCCCTAAACCAGTCATGTGACGGCCTCCCCGTCAACAACCACGGATATAGGAAGGTAATGCGGAGAATACGAGGAAATGCGGAAGCAGTGTAAATGGAGCCGTAATGAGCAATCAACACCAATCAATCCAGGAAGGGCAAACGCCGCAGCTGATAACTCTGCATGCAGACTCCTGCATAACGGGAAAGGGGAGGCATATGAATGCAAAGATAGTAGGGGATGTAGTAGAAATGCAAAGAGCAAAGAACCGAAATAGCACAGCCAAGTACAGAGGTAGCATAACCGCGGCTGCAGATAAAATGCATCATATGCCATGTGCCTGCAGGATGCAGTAATGTAAGATGCAAGGCCAAGGCAATGCAGGCAACTGTAATGTAACACTACAGGCAGTACCGTTGCAGTTGCAACCGTAAAACCACGGAAATAATCCATGGATACGGCTGCACAGACACACCCAATGACATCACCGGGTATACAGCACAACAGTATTAAATGTGAATGCACACAACACACAGCGCGATTTCAAACGCCGCACCGTAGGGTGTAAACAGACGGGAACTTTTAATATGTATATGCTGGGTGCCGCCGTGGCGTGATGCATAGGTATGTGGCAGAGACAGACGGAGTTGCGGAGGGTGGTGCCGACAACCACCGTGAGGCCTCACAGGAGAAGGAGAGTGTTCAGACCAAGGGTGACCTACCAGGGGCTGCGAGACCTGGAGATAGTAGAGCGCTACAGGGTGGACAGGGACACGTTACAGCAAATAGTGGAGCTGTGCCGGCCGCCTGAGAACAAGAGACAACAGAGGGGAGCCCATCCCAGTGGACACAAAGGTATGTGTGAGCTTGCGAATACTGGCTACAGGTACCTTTCAAAGGCCAACCGGGACATAATGGGCATCTCACAGGCATCAGCATCCAGGGTACTACACCAGTTCCTGGATGCCATGTTACCACATGCCCATGAGCACATAAATTTCCCCACATCTCAGGAGGAGTTGGCTAGCAATATGCGCCGCTTCCACCGTGTGGCACAATACCCGGAGGTCCTGGGTGCGATAGACTGTACGCACATAGAAATTAAGTCACCACCCGGGAGCAGGGTAGACGCTACATAAACCGCAAGGGATACCCCTCCATCAATTGCCCGGTCGGCTGCAATGCGCAGGGCATTATCATGGATGTGTGTGCTGGCAGCCCTGGAAGCTACCACGACTCCCATATCTGGCATGCCTCACAGCTGTATCAGGTATTCGCCAGGGGGGACATCACACAAGGTCACCTTGTGGGGGATGCTGGCTACGGACTGGAGCCGTGGTTGATGACACCCATCAGAAATGCACACACACACATGCAAGAACGCCATAATGAGGCACACGCACAAACAAGAATAATCATAGAGCGTGTGTTCGATGTTGAAATCACGGTTCCGGTGCTTGGATACATCCGTGGAGCCTTGCAGTACTCTCCAGGCACAACTGGCCACATATTCATAGTATGTTGTATGCTACACAATATGATTCTGCGGAAACAGCTGCTGCAGGGACATGATGCCGGAGGGCCACCAAGCCCGCCACAACTGCCAGGGCAAGCACAGGCACAGGGCGTTCTGCGCCATGGACACACTGAGCCAGCCCCAGTAGGTAGACAGAGGCGCACTCCAATATGCCTACGCCCTGGCAAAGAGGGAACGATAGCACATACTTTGACAGTGTAGGCCCCATGGACTGACACCTCCTGACCTGCACACACAGTAAAATGGACGCCACACAAACATGTCCGCCCGTAATGTGTACCGTATGTGCGGACGAATGTGTGACTCCAACAAAGGCTCCGCCCAAACACTGCACACCCAATAGCCAGCAGAGCATGGAACGCCAACACCTCACCGCGACGCCGGTTCTACAGCACACGGCGAGTCAGATGCTGCCACTATCGCCGCAAGTCGACCACATATGTACTCATGTGCATACACAGATACGGAAATAGATATCAGTACACATGTAGAAATATATGTACGCATACACAGATATAAAGTACAACAGGGTAATATGGAACCCAGGGATGCAAGTTCACAGATAAGTAAGACGCGAAATCACCACATAGTAAACATAGTGACCGACAACCCGATCATCCTGGAGGGTGGGCAGAGCAGGTAACGCCAGCCATGGAAATGTCAACCTGCATCAATACATATCCGCTGTCGGGATGGTCACCAGTCCACGGTACATTAACGGATATGTGCGTCATATCCATAGGATATGAGTGCGGAGATACACGCCGCCGCGGCGATGCGCCAACGAGGTATTGTGTTCAACCGCCGGTGCGAATGCGGCAAGCATACCAGTGAAGTGTACGACATTATGAGGAACGACTCCTTTGGGGTGTAAAACAGTTCATGTTCCTCGCAGTACCTCAAAGTTCCACATTGAAAATGTCTGTCAAACATCCATTGTTAGGAATGTATATAAATGACATCCTGGTAAATAGAATTTAATCATAGTAAGTCATTAAAGGTTCTTCACTGTAAGTAAATCAGCATATTATAATCAACCTATGACCTACTTAGCTGAAGTTGTCACTATGCCATTACTATGTGTTCCACATTATGCCCATTTGTTTCACATTACTAATGTGTGTGTTCCTCACTTTGGAAATAGAAGGTTGAGAGCCATGGCGGCAATATGTGTATGTGTGAGGTGAGGTTGTCGTGTGTTCCGCTGTGTTTGTGTAATGTGTGTGCCACTGTAAAATGTGTATGTAGATGACATGTCACAGGCGGAGTGTAATAATACGCGAGGCATACAGTACAGGAACCATAGGCGATGTACAGCAGTACCCACAAAGTAGTACTGACATCTCCTCAGTGGCTATGCACGTGGCGACGTAAAACGATGCAAAGCGGAAATGTCCCAGAATGTACCACAGGGCCATAGCCAACAGGAGATGCAAAGGACGCATGTACAAACCATGACCGTATGTATGGCGCCATAAGGTACACTCAACACGGTCCGTCGGCAACGTTACACAGCATCAGGCATGTACGGCGAAAATACGAATGTGCTATCGCGGCACCGATCGTGAACACTTACGGTCCCGTAAATACCGCTGTGTGTAACACGACCGTGAAGTAAGCAAGCGGCACACGAATAGGAGGCTACCGGTAGCATACAGGCCGTCCCAAGTATAGGACCACATTCACCGTAACTATCAGCGACAAAATGCCAATGGATAGTAGGCACGGACGAACATCCGCAGATATATAACCCATGTGAAGGAGGAATACGTGCAGGAAGCACACATGCAGGCGATACCGACAGCACACGACATCAACAAAACAAACATTCCCAGAACAACAGACAGGTAACCTGCAGCTCCCCAAGCAGGGATGGAGCACACACACAAGCATATCCCGTATGTATAAATGCAAGACTCACACCTGCACTGGCCACCCACATCCGCAGATATACCCCATCGCACATATCAAAGGGATAACAGCTAAAACCGTAGCAAAAACATACAGGCAGTCAATGACAGCAGCATACCCACAACAAGCTCGTGGGAAACACTAGCAGCGGCTGATGCATCCTTGCATCCGTTGTGTACAGGAATATAACAGCTATGTTACACATCTGAATGCACAACGCCATCGACAGACGCCGCCAGGACACGGACACCCACATGTCGAACAGAATACCATACCCAACACACACAATCCACGGCTAACACCACAGCGAAATGTACCCGACACCACACATAGCGGATGCAGTCACACAAACATGATACAATACATACCATCCTCACGAAGGTATTGCAAATAACCAACGGCCACACGAGGAAAGAACCATGTCCTAGTGCCGACGCATAACGAACGAAAGGAGGGGGATCACCGGTGATATGCGCATAAGTACACACCGAGGAACAGCTATTGGCCTGATTAACCCACATGCCTCAGGTGACGACGAATATAAGGAAGACTCCCTGGATATTCAAACCGTATGTTCATACCGAACAAAGACGGAATACAAAAGGAGTACCAAGCAAATACAGACGAACGCAGAACCAAAGGCCGGAAAGGTATGTCGAACCCACGACATGTACTGTTGTGTAACGCACGATACGTATGACGAATCTGTACAGTATGTGAACGGTGTGTGTAGGTAAAGATACCTGTCCATCAGGCAGAGAGAGGTGAAGGTTGGTTATGTAATGCTAAGCCGCGCAGCATACCAACGACTGTGGACAACGTGTGCACAGCAGTGGGACAACATGTACACACCCAGGATAACCCCAGGTTAGGCTTGCCACCTTTTCAAATGGCCACAGTGGGACATCTTCGGAACACACATCAGATGTTACAGGTGGACACATACCCATGGTCAGTACAAAGGGTAGAACTGTACTCTTTTGCCTAAATAAAAGCGTAGTCTTGTAGCAGTTAAGTTGCTTATTGTGTGTCTTGTAACATTTAGGAATTTACATACATAAATAACTATGTTATGCAACTCTTACATAAAAATGGGACATAATTATGTCCTACAATCTCAGGACATTTGCCATTTGTAATATGTTTTGTCAGGACACAACTGCCCAAAGAGGGACTGTCCCTTGCAAAGTGGCACAGGTGGTAACCCTACCCCAGGTCTGCCATAGGGGTTGCAAACACAGAACAATGCCACCACCCACGCTGATGCTGGCAGTGGATATCCAACAATGAAGTGCCACAGCAGGATAGGACATGTATGTATAGTGTCACAGCACACATGTGCATGGGCATATACCGTCGATGTCATACGGAATGTGCGCACGACGGCACGTATCCCACGCAGTAGGGGTGACTATGTCAATTATGTGTAATGCAAAGCTGTCATGATGGATATGTTCAGAAATCATAGACAGTATCACAGGCATAGCATGCATGATGGAGGGATGGCCTAATGTTATGTACATACACAAGATATGTATGGCCTGCACATATGGGACAATGTAGTAGCAGAATAGGTACCAAATGGAGGGAACAGCAAGTAACCATGTCCAAACGTTCCGTAGCAGGTGCAATGTGTGCCACAATGATGTCCAGCAGGGCCGTGTGTAAACACATGTGCAATGTACACAGTAGTGACACCCCCCCATGGTAGTGTCCACTGAACGGCAGAAGTGGATGTCAACTGTTATGTCTATACAGTACGTCCGCTGTGGTGGTACCATGGGTCTGTGTCACCCTACCAGCAAGGGAGCTATCACATGACTAGTGACACAGTGTGCCCCTGTGGGATGTGCACAGGACCTATGTCCCACAGCACGGTGTGTGTCCAGTCTGTGGATGTCACACAGACGCCCGGCCGAGCAATGTGGCATGTGTGCACACATGCAGGACTGCTCCTCCCACCCTGCCCACTGCAAACGCCATGTAGGAGTACTACATGCATCAGTACTGTGGAGAACATGGCCCATGGCAGAGTAGATTACACCCCTGTGTTAGTGGCATGCAGGTGAGTACAGATGTGTTACATGACTGTCATTTGCATATGTAAACTGTCTGAGCCGGGTAGAGATCACAGCATGACTATACTGAGACATGTAACGTTGTATCCATTGTGTAAGGTACACCACACATGTGTTATTGTAACACGGCCTGCGTACATGTGTGTATGGCACAGGTACAAGGGCACCCAAGGTATCAGCTAGACATACGGTCCAGAAATGCGTGGTCCTGCACATGTGTACCCACGCCATGGTGGAATATGGCAACCACAGCACCATGTGGGGCATGTGTGTGTACATCAACCATGTACAACGTGATATGCCTGTATAGGGACAGTATCCATGTGATACACACCGCATGACCGTCAGTATGCAAAGGTGATGTGTATGCACTATGTGTGATGTAACTGATGCAATGATATCTACATGATATATCTGCCACACTGACACCTGTATGGGTGTCAGCAACATGAGTAGGATGAGCTAGAATGCTGCCAGGTATGTAGAAGTGGTATATGTAGGCATGTACAGTACTGTGTGACAGCAGGTAGTGTACGATGCAAATACTGAGCATGAGGGGCCACATGTCTGAGGACTGTGCAATGTCACACGCCCCTGACTTGTTGTAGTTCGCATGATATGCCCGCACCACTGTGTCAACTGTACAGGTCGCACATGGCGGAACATCCCGAGACATAGGGTACGATGTGATGCTGGATGTGTACATTGGCAATAGCATAAAGTGGAATGGTGCTGAAGGGCAAAGAGCGGATCATGTCTGATGTGATACACTCTGTACCACCCCAACCACCCATGCAATAGTATGACAGGTGGCCAGCATGGGATGTGGTGTGCTGTGGCGCACAGAAGCCCAACAAGGGTGCCAGTAAAGGCATGCAGGTAGTCAATGAGTGTGTGAAGCATGTATGTCAAGATGTGGCCCAGTGCCATACTGAATGGCCCAGTCATGGGTGTAGAGATGCAGCCCCATACGTGCAATGCAGTACCATCCATGTGTAGTGTGATAGATGTGGTAGTGTGGTGGTCAGGGTACACAACGACATGAATGGGCTAGCAGTCACTGCAGTGTGCTGCTGCAGAGACATGTAACAGCCAGGTTGGCGGGATACAACAACTATGGCGGTTTGAGGTGACATTGGGACTGTGTTCCCGGACATAACATGTGCATGGCAGTACTATGTATGTGTCCACAGGGTTAATACAATGTCCAGCCAAGGATTGGAACCCTGTAGTGAGTGAGAGTGTGTATTGTTGGTAGGTACCCCATTGGCAGGCACGATGCCAGCAACATCTGTGTTGGCAATGCCTGCATGACTGTGGTATGCCGCATTGAATGTGGATGTAGTCAAACAGCAGAGACATACCACCACACCGCGTGAGGGCCCACACTGCAATGTCTGGCAGTCATGTGTAGGTAGCTAGCTGTGGAGTATGTCATGCACCATGAGGACACACCATGACTGTCAAGTGACACACAACACACAGGTGAACATAACTACCGTGCAACAGCCTGCACATGTGCCCATACAGCACGTGTGCATGGAACAGGAATACCACTGTGGCGCCTGTGAAAAGGCCAGTACCACCATGTCTCAGTGTGGAATAGCATGGTCCCTACCAGTGTGTAAATGTAGCAGAAGTGCACTGTGATCAGTGTTGGCATAGGCACGTAGACTGTCCATCGTGCCGGGTGCCATGCCATCAACTACCTCTGTCAGTGGATGTCAGTAATACCGGCTGTAGAGTGTATGTACCATGCATGCTGCTATGGTTGTGTGTTTAGGGTGTGGCTAGCAGGGATGAGAAGCATGGATGTTCAGCAAACAGAGGGGGGGGGTGTGCAGGCCCAGCACACAGGCACAGGGGGGTTTGGTGCACGCCGGGGGTACTGTAGGTATGGTATGTGTCGTGTAATGTGTCACCCAGCTATGCGCACTGCATGGCCAAGCATGTGTGGGTACATGGGAGTCCATACTAGGGAAGGGCGTGTTGCTGGCAATACATAGCAGTAGCAACTGTCCTAGGTGCAATGTACAGTATGCCAACCCGACCGGCATGTAACCTGTGGTGTACAGTGTATTCACTGTCGCATGTCACAATGTGCGAGCGGTCACGAACATGGGTATCTGAACATGGATTACCTATGATGCAATGTGTCATGGGAATATACAGTATGTGTGTAAATCACGGTGTGGTGTGGGAACCACCCACCCGTGTGTGTTGCAGTCCAGGTATGTGCCTGGGAGGTATGATCTGTGTACAATCTGGACTGGCAGGTGTGCCGTGTAGGGCATGGAGGCAGGTCCCAGGCACTGCAGATAAATGACATGTGTGCTGTACTGTGTGTGCAGTGCTAGTGTACAGCACAGTGGAGGGTGTAAGCATTGTCACACATCACTGCATGCTGTGCCTACCTGTGACAGCCCTGCCGGAGACAGACATGTGACACCGCTGCACAGGCAGCATAGCATGTGAAGATGTACATGTGGGCTGCACACCTTAGGCAGATGTCCACAGGTCATGTGTGCCACGGTAGTGTGGTTGAACACGACTATCAGACTGGACAAACACCACATGCCTGCATAACTACAGTATGACCATAGTCAACAGTCCCAGTGACAGAGTAGGCCAATGTACACTATCCCTGCATGCAGACCACTGGCTACTGGACACCTGGCTAGACACACACCTGGAGGGTTAATTCACCATTGAGCCATCACATGTCCAAGTCCATGTGGGCCGCATAATGTCATCACAGGGTGGTCACAATAGCAGGTGGCAAGGCAGACACGGTGTACCAGGTGATGTGTCATGTGTGCATATGTCGACTAGCACAGCCGCTCACATGTCTGCAACATACTGGTGCACGATGTATACTGTTACATGATGAATGGAACTGCACTGTCACCCACTACAGGGCCATCTGACACAGGTGTGTTGTGACTGGTGTAACCCATGTTTGCACAGGATACACACTGCTGTTGTAGGCAGCCATGCTGGTGGCCACCAGTGATATATGCAGTGGTCATACAGACATACCGCACACAGTGTTCATGCAGGAATGTCCATTGTCGTGGACGATGTGCTGCTATGTGAATGTAGGTGTTTGTTGTGAATGTCACACATCCAGAAGACACCATCTGGTGCAGTCATGGTTGTCAACACCAGTACACACAGCCACAGCAGTCAGAACCCAGTCCTGACAATGTGTGTCAGTCACCCTCGAACTGTGTGACATATGTGCACATGGCGGAACACCTCCCACTGTCATCTAAGCTGGCTACATGATGGCTGGAATGTGCTGTAGAAATGTACAATGCTGGTAGCCCAATGAAGTACCTGGAATCAGACACAGTACGCTATGTCAGCCATGTAAACCATGCACAACAATGACCGCCCAACAGACACAAACAATGCATTGACACATGGAACATGTGCACATGACAACCCCAATGAGGTATGTTGCACATATTGATGTACAATTGTCATCTATGGCCATAGCATGGATGCAGACACACATACTCCACAGGTAGTACCATGTGATGTAGGTAGGGGGCATTGCTCGTGTACATGTCACAGTAGCTGTACACACACATGTCCTGCATAGCCGTCATGTAGGGGTAGCTGTGGTATGTGACTACTGGACATGCCCATACAAATGACCATGTCCCACAGGAGATGTGTTAGGTGTGTACCACATGTGACGTGCTGACAACAAGCTGCGATGTGTATGGCTGCCGGTGTACCTGTGTGACATTGTGATGGGTGCAAAGGCACATAGTATCGTATTGCATGCACACAAGCCCCACATAGGTGCATAGCCTGAACATACAGTACAAGGAGTGTGTGGGATGATAGCAACCCACAGGTGGAGATGGGTACGGACGGCAGCCCACAACCACATGTGTGTGTACGGTGTTCACGTCCACGACACATGAGCATCTGAGAGGCTAGCATCACAGCTGTACAGGGTCGCATGCATATATGTTCAGCAACATCCCTGTATGTCCCACCACTGGCCCGTGGACCGATGGACACCAACCAAATGTGCAGATATGAGATGTGCACAGCACATCACAGATGCCTACCGTAGAACAGGCCTACCGTGTAGACATGTGCACAGTAGGTCTGCGCCACCTGCAGTCAAACACGTTAGGTGCCGAACCACAGCAATAGTCCAGGCAATGCCACAGATGGACGTGCATGCCTCTGTGTATGTATGCCCGTGAATGCCTCCGCATAGCAATATAGCTGTGTCACCGCTAGAACAACAATATGAATGGGTTGTATGTGTGAGGGTGCGACATATGTGTATGGTCAGATCGACGATACCATCAGTGGGCCTGCTATGTGAACATCCCTGTCCCCATACATGGATACCTCTGCTGAGCCCAACACCACATTCACAGAGGGAGGGATGGCGGTGTGTAGTGCAGCAGCAGACATGTGGGTGGCAGCGACCACTGGATGTACACATATGTGGTACCCACATCAGTGCAGGCAGCCATCCATGTGCATGGGATAGCGGTGTGTGTCCACATACAGCACTGTGTCGATCAATATCCCAGCACATAGCACCTGCCAGGGCTACAGTGTATGCATGGATGTGTGATACCTGCATGCACCAGACACACCCTCAACAAGCAGCGCACAGCATACCTCGCTTGAGGACAGTGTCCACACCATGGTGATAAACATGTTGAATGTCCATATTCACACAGCTATGACATATGCAATGGACAGCCACCCTGCCAATACCGCCAACCCCAGGTGGATCACACCCAGCGCCATGTATGTGGCATACCCTGCCATATCATGCAGACCTGACCAGCAAGGCTGCATGAGCTATCACAGTCCTACATGGTGCAATGGACAAAAGGCACTCTCACTATCAACCATACACAGCAGTAATGTGGCGGTGATGCACCCTGTCATGTTACAGGTGCTGTGTGATGCTCTGCACAATGTGTGTGTGTACATGCTATGCATGGCCTTTCCTGCTAATGTGTCATGGTTACACATTGCTCCATGTCTATCACATGTGCAACACAGGTGAGCTGTGGCAAGTTGTCCAACACCCATACAGTGCTGTGTGGAAGTACATGGCACAACACATGCATGTGCAGGTGTCCATGTGTATGTGTACAGTGCCGCTGCTGACGTTCACAATGGACACAGACGTGATGTGTACTGACATATACACAGCGTCCAGGTGAACAGTAGCACAGACGTCACATGGGGACCTATGCCAACTGATTTGGACATAGGTGCAGCCAGGTACACATGTCCACGGCAGGCTAACATCTACATGGTGCGTGTACAGTGTGATGGGGTGGCACACAGATATGATGTGACACCCAGTGCTCAATGGTGTGAAGCAAAAACATCGGCTGTGCACTGCCACGATGCCATTCACAGATCACTGTGCAGATGTCGTATGTGTCATAGCAATGTATTTCCAACAGTATGCCAGCACAGCAGTGTGAATGTGACCTGCCACCATCATTATGTCTTCCAGATAATGCCACGTTCCCGGCTTCCACCTTTCATCCGACAGGAGGAGGAGGTGATAATTCCATACCTCCATAGTAATCACGCCGTGCTATTCAGCCATGTGCCACAGCAGGCACAGGAACGGCAGGAGATGTGGGAGGAGATGTGCAGGAGGGTGAACAGCCTGGGCGGATACAACCGCAGCTATCAGCAACCGCAGGCACTGCACAGACCTGATCCAGCATGCAAGACAGCGTGCCGCTGCAATCGCCAGGCAACAACGTGGGACAGGTGGTGGGCCACCAACCCAGCCCCCACTCACAGCCACGGAGGAGCTCCTGGCCAGTCTGGGGACACCCACGGAACAACACGCAGAAACACTTGCGTCCATCGTGGAGGTGGGTGTCTCCCGAACTATGAGCCTGGAGCCGACTGGTAAGTCAGTGTTGCATGTTTGTATGATAAGCGACGTGTGTGTGGGTGTCATAGTACAACACATGATATAGCAATACATGCCAGGTATATGGCCACACAAGATGCAAACCATAGTATGCTATGTTGTGTTAGCAGACATGTGCATAGCACATGCTAACACACACATGCATGATGTGACATGCACAGTGCTGACCGTGGAGATAGTAATGGCTAATGTGTATACCTTTGTGTAATGTCTTTACAGGTACGTCTGGCGGTCGCAAGGACAAGGGTCTGTTGCAGGTAAGTCTGTTGCTAGTCAAAGGCATGTTCTGCTGTATTGATATTACCCATGTGTCTAGGCATGACATGCTCACCTGTGTGTGCCCCAGTCACGGTATACAGCTCGCACCACCCGACACACACACCACCCATGTACAGTAGATACAACCGTTAGCGAGAGTGGTATGACACCACACAACCTATTGGTGTGTTACGTGCATTCAGCTATGCATACAATGGTGTAGGTGTTACACAATGGCTGCATGTGTAGTATGCATTGGTATGCCAGTGCAGTATGCACACAGTACCACATAGTGAGCTGTGATCTGGCCAGAGCACAGGTGTTACCAATGTGACCCATGCCCCTGCATCGGTGCACACGCCAGACATGGCACATGCCATGTCCCATGCACGTGGATGTCTGGCTGCAGCATTGTCACACCATGACATGACCTATGCACAACATAGCAGACATCCACACTGTCAGCATATCCGTAGAGAATGTGACACCTCACACTAGTATGGTTGTATGTCACATGGGCCACCACAGGGCCGTGTGCACGATGTCTACCACACACAATTGTCAATGACTCAGACAGACAAGGCCATGGTCGATACCTACAGGCATGTTGCCACACAGCACATCCACAGTGGGTAGTCACGGCCCCACCCTGTACACACATAGTGGGTTCATCACTGTACTGGACCCGCTGGACATCCGATGTAGTACACCAGTGACATGGAATGCCTCTCCACAGCTACTACAGGTGCCTCCAATGTCCACTATATACGTGCTGCTGAGCAGCTGAACTGACTTACAGACATGGCAATGTAATGCACCCAGGTCACGCATCGCACAGACACATAGCTGTGTCCTGCTACTGTGCAGTGGCACAGAGCCCGCACTCCACACTGTACAGCTATGTACACAGCTCACAGCAAACGCACCCGCACAGACATCAGTGTTACCCATACATTGTATCTGTAGACTGTACACATAACACTGCACCGTGACAGCCGTTGTGATGTGGTGCATGCGGTGGGACACCATCGACACATGTCCACATGATACCGCACATGTTTGCGGTGTACATTACATAGTGTCGGCAGCCATGTGTACTCTCAACTCGCCTGCGGCCACACGGTGTATCACGCTGATGCATGCGAACTACCATGAATGTGTGTACTGCATGCCTACTAAATGACACCTGCCTGTTGTACTGTCCCCACCAGGGCAGTGTACATACTGCCACTATGAATGTCTGGTCTGCATTCACTGGTCTGTGTTGTGTGAATGCTGCATGCCACCTGCATTATCACATGCATGCTGTGTGTGTGTGTGTGTGTGTGTGTGTGTGTGTGTGTGTGTGTGTGTGTGTGTGTGTGTCTGTATTGTAACCGATGGTATGTCTTTGTATTGACAGGTGCTGTAGGTGAGTTCCCTCCCGCGGTCAATCTGATGCTAGTGTCCCCACAGATACTAGTGGTGATGACCATGTGCATGAGGCACAGGCAGGGTCGTCACAGGCAGACACTGTGCCACCGGAGAACATCACACATACGTCCCTTCCAACCCCGCCCACGGTTCAGATGCCGACACATACCCCAACACCGTTGCCCATAGATGACGGTCAGTCAGCCGCCTCTTGGCCCCGAGCAGGAATGTGTGGTGGCTGCAGAAGGTGTGGGTACACACGATGTTGCCAGTGTAAGGACTGGTGCAGTGCCACGCAGGCATGTGGCAGGTGCTGCTCGTAGGGGAGCACCGCTAGACATACACCTGCCGTACAGGGTGCAGCAGCTGGTATAACCAGACGCATGTTCCAGACTGTAATGGCGGCGCAGGCACGCGCCGAACGGCAGAACCAGGAAGGGCAGAGGCTGCAGAGGTCCGCAATCCGCACCTTGAATGACAACATCCAGGCATTGGCGAATGCACAACAGCATCTTGCCGATGTTCTGGATAGGAGATTGGGTGACATGGCTGGTATCCTCGACCGAGGCATGGCCATCCTTGAGCGTGCGCAGTCCGTGCAGGAACCCCAGGTAGGGGTGAGGCATAGGGCACGTGGGCGTGTGCCAGCAACACCACCTGCTGCAGGTCAGCGTGTGCGTGCCACCTCCCATGCCCACCCAGACAGTGCTGGTAGCAGCAGCAGTGCAGCTGCTACTACACCATCCACACCAGGACAGAGCAGGCCACGTGGACGTGGCCCTGGACGGCCCCGCTGGGCACGCTTCCAGCGGACATGTGACATCGGAGAGTGGACAGTCCGTACCTCCACCCGGTCGTGCCCGTGCGACCCCAGGCAGGCGCGGGTCACGTCGCCGCCGGCGGACACAGTGAGCCATAACACCTGCACTGTACAGTCAGGGGCTGCCAAGCATACCCCGTGTAGGCATCACAGATGACTGAACTGTGTACACACACACCCACACACAGCAGACACAACTGTAGGGCTCCACCACACCCACATGCAATCTACATAGTCATGCCCACTCAATGCACAGGCCCTTACACACACACACATGATGTCATCCATTGGTACAGCCCATGCCTGTGGCACACATATCACCCTGTGCATATGATGAAGTCTCTGCCGCATAACTGTGAGCTACACCATCACTGCACGGTTAAGCTAACATATTCTGATGCACAGGGTGGACACGATAGTGAGAGGTGTATGTGATACCTGTGTCCGCATAGTACGTGATGTGTATGTTGTGGTGTGTGTGTATGGCTGGTGACAGGTGTGTATGTGATGTGGGTTGTGCACGGACATCATGCAGCAGACATACCATGCAGGACAGGTGCAGCATTCATTGATATGTGTACACAGTATGTGTGGTGGTTACATGTGTAGCACCATGTCGGTGCAGTTAACCCGTATGATACTGATGGTGTACTTGCACGCGCCTACTGGGAGCACTGTAATTAGTTCCCCACGTAGTCGTGGGGTACCCACAGGCATGTCTGGCAACACCAGCATAGCACAGTTACGCGCGTCCGCCATGGGCCCCTACATAGCTACATAGGCGCACATGAACGTAACAGGATATGTGCCCTACGACATGTGTGGACCTAGCATGACTGTGTGTGGCGCCTAACACCGCTCAGGATGGGGATGCCATATCCATCGGTCCCCAGTCCCTGGTCTAGCAGTGACACACAGATGTTGCCTGGCGATAACTATCGTCACACATCCACACGCCATTAGCAGTCCTGGACGAAGGCAGTCAGGGCCTTTCCTTCACATGGCCTGGCACTCCTCCCCATGTTGTAGGGGTGTCTGGCCGTTAACCCTGTTCCCCAGCACGCCACACTCATCTTTGTGTTGAGGTGTTTGACAGTCGCTTCTGTGCCCGTGTTTGCATGGAGCCTGGAGGTGGAATGTGCCCATGTCACCCAGGTCAGACATGGCCGTATGCCAGGCACAGATCACCACGGAGCAGATGTGCTGTGAAGATTTACAGCCGGTGTCCCCTTGGCCGCAGCTTGTGACACATGTCCCAGCACCGCCATCCCCGCCTTGTGGAACGCTTATGTCCTTCCGAAAGTGCTGCAGGCGACAGGTTAGCTACAGGCCACATGTGCCATTGTACGCAGTCATTGCTCTGGTGTGTGATGTGTACAGGGGTACAATGAACACCCCTGATGTGGTTGCGATTCCATCCAGACCAGGAGGCCACAATGGAATGTCTTCACACCCACATTGCCATTGTGTGTGTTGACAGAGGTTGCCGACAGGTGTGGTAGCCATTTCCTGAACATGTCCACCATCTTTAATGGCGCATCACCTACATGTGACATTGGGACGAACATGTCCTTCACACTGGGTAGTGCTGCACCTTCTCTGGCATTTAGTAGCAGGCCATGGCTCTGGCACCAGTCATCCATGTCTATGACGCCCTAGGTGGATGTCCGTGTAACGTGGGGTGTTGGGTATGTTGGCCGGTGCGTAGTCATCTGCATACCTTGTCTGCTACAATCCCCCTATGATTGCATGCACATTGGAAGGTCGGATGCCATATGGCAGGGGGCCCAGGAGTGAGCCCTGTGGGCCTCCACTGGGTCCAGATATGAGTGTGACAAGGCACCTTGAGCACCAACCCTGTGTGGTGTGACCTCCAACCTGTCTGAGAAGCATCGGGTGACATATGTCCCCACATGTATGCTGGCGAGCCGTCCCATGTGTAGTGTGCTCTGAACGTTCCCACCAGGTCATGGTACTGTGTGCAAACCCACGTATCCCCATCAATGGCCTTGGTGACCACTCCAGACAGGACGAGCAGGTTCGGGAGGCAGGATCCGCCCTTGACTATGTAGTTGTGGGTATGTTCCGGTATTGGCTGTACACCGCTATCTGTAACCATGGCCACCTGTATGGACCTCCCCACAGCTTTGCAGACAAGGCTTGTCAAGCGTTGTCAAGGGTGTGGCTGCCGACAGTCCATAACAGCACTACCCTGGCATAGTGGGACCACAGATGCCATATGGCATCCATTGGGGACATAGCCCATAGTAAGGCTAACATGACACAGTGGTCGCATGTGTGGGCCGAGGGCCTCAATGAGGATGGGTAGCACACAGCCAGGGACACTATCGGTGCCCATTGCTGACGTGTCAACCGCCATAGAGATATGGGATCACCCAGGCCATATGAGATGGCTGGGAGAATAAACTCTGGTGGGATGGATATGTTCCTCTTGGGGATGTATGCATGGAACATGTCCGCTGGTTTGCAGACAATGTCTGTGGGTGCAGTGACTGTTGTACCATTCTGGACCATTTCCAGCCAAGTCTGTGTGCCCCCAACCATGTCCTTACCACAGTTAGGGAAGGCCCTATGGTTGTCTCATGTGCCCTCTGCAGTACCACTCCCACAAGCGGCCGTGGATGATGGTATGTGGGGCCGTATGGTGACGCCGGTATGAATGGGTGATGGTTTCCTGGTACTGTCATTGCTCTGCCATGTATTAGCTCCAACTGTTGATGTACAGGTAGTCAGTGGCTGCGGTCCACCACACCATGTGCCTACCTGTGGTGGACAAGGTCCTGATGTCATCATGTTTGCCTGTTGCAGACATGCATGTGGGTGCTCAGAGAAGGCATTCGTTAGGCGCTTGCCGGTCTGGCCTGTGTTCAACACTGGCATGGAGGACTTGTAGGGTACCACACCGGTCGTATGATGTGTGTGGTTTTCTGTGGAGAGGTCATCACTGAGGTCCCCCATGCTGGTGTTGGTTACAGGATGTGGATGACCAGTGGATCCACTATACGGTCTTGCATCACCATTGAGGGCTGTACATCCTGTGTGGGGCATATCCTCACCATGTGTGATGGGCAGAACTGTCAGACATCCCCCCCTAGTATGTATGGTGCATGGCTGTTTAACAGTGGCCAGGTGTGTGAACACCTGGGACCGCTGGCGAGCTGTGTTGTGCCATGGGTAATGTTCCCAGGCTATGTATGGGTGGTTCATGTCACCCAATACGGTGCTGTTGTGAGAGCATGCCCACTCACCAGTGTCCTCAGGACATCTGTGAAGGTATCCTGTGTTTGGGAGGGTTGTCTGTAGCATGCAACAAACTGTAGGCCAGTCCTACACATGGTTAATTGCACCTAGATTTTCTCCGCAGCAACGGGCACGTCTGTGGCAGGGCCGGGTTGCTGTTGTGTGGCTGGACACACAGGACGGTCCACATTCCGCCACCCATGCCGCCGCACCATGTGTATGCATGTCTGCTCTGTGCCGACTCTAAGTGTCTGAGCATGCCCAGTAGGCAGCTGTGTAGATAGACACACAGCACAGTGCACACCCCGCGCGCCTGCAGTTATACCCCGGTGCATGCCTGTATCCCCACGCAACGGCCACGCCTGTGGCATGGCCAGGTTTCTGTTGTGTGGCTGGACACACACGAGGGTCCACATTCCGCCACCCATGCAGGCGCATCATTTGTATGCATGTCTGCACTGTGCCGAGCCTAAGTGTCTGAGCATGCCCAGTAGGCAGTGATGTACTGATCAGTAGTTACTTGGTATTCCCGACTGCAGCACTAACGTGTTACTGGACGGCGACCTTGGGATGGTAACAGACCGCGTGACTGCGACTCTGTCCTAACTCCCGATCGGGCGCATTGCCTCTGCAAATGATACCACTCACGAGGGGTATGCCTCCTGACAGCGCCTGCTCAGTAAACTCGGTAGCTGCTCTGTAAATGCTTCATACTGTAGTGTGTTCATGTAGATAGGCGTAGGTTCGTCCCCCGTCCCTTCCGTGTGTGTGTGTGTGTGTGTGTGTGTGTCTCTGTGTGTGTGTGTGTGTTTCCAGCTGCCTCTGCGAGTGATCATGCTTTTAGACGCTCCGCAACACATGCCTTGGCTATTGCCAACTATTGTCTTGCGCGTGACGTCAGCAGCCTACTAGTATGCGTGTGACAGCGCCTGTTCAGTAAAGTCGGTAGCGCTGCTCTGTAAATGCTCCATACTGTAGTGTGTTCATGTAGATAGGCGAAGGTTCGTCCCCCGTCCCTTCCGTGTGTGTGTGTGTCTCTGTGTGTGTGTGTTTCCAGCTGCCTCTGCGACTGATTATGCTTTTAGACGCTCCGCAACACATGCCTTGGCTATTGCGAACTATTGGGTTGTGGGTGAGGTGAGCAGCCTACGAGTATGCGTGTGACAGCGCCCTGTTAAGGAAACTCGGTAGCGCTCTGTAAATGCTTCATACTGTAGTGTGTTCATGTAGATAGGCGAGGTTCGCCCCCGCCCTTCCGTGTGTGTGTCTCTGTGTGTGTGTTTCCAGCTGCCTCTGCGACTGATTATGCTTTTAGACGCCCGCAACACATGCCTTGGCTATTGCCAACTATTGTCTTGCGGGTGACGCCAGCAGCCTACAAGTATGCGGTGACAGCGCCTGTTCAGTAAAGTCGGTAGCTGCTCTGTAAATGCTTCATACTGTAGTGTGTTCATGTAGATAGGCGAGGTTCGCCCCGCCCCTTCCGTGTGTGTGTCTCTGTGTGTGTGTGTGTTTCCAGCTGCCTCTGCGACTGATTATGCTTTTAGACGCCCGCAACACATGCCTTGGCTATTGCCAACTATTGTCTTGCGGGTGACGCCAGCAGCCTACAAGTATGCGTGTGACAGCGCCTGTTCAGTAAAGTCGGTAGCTGCTCTGTAAATGCTTCATACTGTAGTGTGTTCATGTAGATAGGCGAGGTTCGTCCCCCGTCCCTTCCGTGTGTGTGTCTCTGTGTGTGTGTGTTTCCAGCTGCCTCTGCGACTGATTATGCTTTTAGACGCTCCGCAACACATGCCTTGGCTATTGCCAACTATTGTCTTGCGGGTGACGCCACCAGCCTACAAGTATGCCTCTGACAGCGCCACGCCAGTTAACTCGGTAGCTGCTCTGTAAATGCTTCATACTGTACTGAGTTCATGTAAATAGGCGTAGGTTCATCTCCCGTCCCTTCCGTGTGTGTGTGTGTTTCCGTTGCTTTCGCAAATACAACTGAATAAGCAAATCCTTAAAGTGTTCACAATCAACAGTGTGATATTTAAAATCATGTTAAGACTCACATTGTTGATTGTGAACATTCTTAGACATAGCTTTTTTTCTGCACACGCTGTGGAAACAACGAATACGTTGCATGTTTTAATGAACTGTTTAAATGTTACGAAGACTTTTGTTGTGTCGAACTACGGGGACTATTCTTGCTGCAGGTTGCTGGTTTGTTTGTGTTTCATAGTACAATATCATGTAATACGTGTGTTCATAGTATGCTTTCTGTGATGTTGACATGTGTGTGTTTCGTTAGCAGTACGTCTCTGCTTTCTATGCTGTGGCTACATCTCCATTGCTCGCATAGACAGTGACAAATGGAAGTGTAAGGGTGGACATTTAAAGCCTGGATACTTCCATGTTATGTGTAAGTCTCACGGGCCAACGGGTGATAGCGCATACATGTCTATGAAGTACCTTTGGATACCATATGCAACCTGTCGTGGACGAAATGTTTAAGTTGACTGTTCCATCTACCTATGTGTGACATGGTTTGTGGCCATAGGGTGCCAGCAAGTCTTCCCTGTTCATTGGGTGTTTGCCATGGTCTATTGACATCAATCCTATTAATTCACCGAAGGATGTCTTTCATTGGTGGCAACGCCATAGTTTGACCATCGTATGTCATTCCCAGCAGACGTGGAGATTGTGCCATTGGTATGTTTACACAGGTGACCCATCTGTTCCACTGTATGGAAGCGTGTGATCCCCATAGATGTGCTGGCAGATTGAGTGCTGTGTACGCCGGTATCTGCCCAGCGGTCTGGCTTTGAATGGGGAGTGTCTACTGTAGACCCTATCTGTATTCCCTGGGTTATGCCTTGCAACAGCTGTGTGATTCCCCCAGGTTTGCAGCTATGGGTGCCAACTTTGCCGCACGCTCGTCCATTCATGGGAACTGCCTACTGGACACTAGTATCGGGCTGTCAACATTTCACAGCTGCATTCTCCATTTCCGTGGATGATCGGTATTAGTATTGCGGAGTAACGATATGTTATGGCCACGCCCCGCACACGGGCGGACAACGAATCATCTGCCAATCCACACCGACACCCATTTTTGCATACCCACGATCCCATGTCTGCAACCCTCGACAGTACCCCTTGCACACCCTTCATGTGTGCGGAAATCGGATGTGAACGACGTGTATGGACGCAGCAGCCTGGGGAGTCCTATTCATATGTCCTGCATTTCATGGACGGCTGTCATCACCCTTGAAGACGCTTTGTGGTGCATATATCTACCTGTGCCGTAGTCACGGCTGTCACCTCTTCCGTTCACACTATGCTGCCCACACTTACTTAAGGAGTAATTTTGGGTCCTGCAATGGACACCGATGTGCATATGTAAAGTTTAGAACATGTTGGACTGTGTCCATTCGCCAGTGGGTTTGACTGCCGCCAGATGTTCCCCAGTCCCGGATGTCTGTCCGCCTACCCATATTATGTAGTGCTACGGAACCCGTGTCCTTCCACAATTTACCCATATGGTGTTACTGTAGTACTGCAGGTTGGCAACTGCTTTAAGTAATCCTCAGAGGTACCATTGTGAACTATCCGCCACTGTATTGTCATTATAACACAGCCGGTACATGTAGAACCTATTTATTCATGACAGTATGTTATTTATGTGTGGGAACGCCATATTTTAACCATAGTATGACCTTCCTAGTTGACGTTGTTGGTGTGCCATTAATATGTGTTCCACAGGTCGCACGATGTTCCGCAGAGTGGAAGCGGGTGATCCCCACATACTTGATAGCACCTTGGCTGCTGTGTACGCTGGGATTCGCACGGCAGGATGGATGTCTACGGGTGTATCTACTGTTGTTTCCATCTGTATGTCCTGTGTTATGCCTTACTACGGCTGTGTGATTCCACCAGGTTTGCTATTATGGGTGCCATCTTGTCCGTGACGCTTGTCCATCCTTGGGAAATGCCTACTGGACACTGATGTAGGGCTGAACACATTTCACACCTGCCTTTAGCATTACCCAGTGGATGCTTTGCATCCTTAGTGGGGACTAAGGCACGCCCTGTACCCGCAGCCCTCCCACGGGCGGACAACGGATTATCTGCCAAACAACACCGAGCCCCATTTTGCATACCCAGGATACCATGGCTGCAACCCCCACGGCACGCATGACACATCCTTCATGTGCGGAACTGGGATATGGACGCACATGTATGGACACGGCAGTCTGGGGACCTCTGTTCATATGTCCTGCATGTCATGGACAGGTATCATCAACCTTAAACACGCTGGTGGTGCATATGTTCAGCTGTGCCGTAGTCACGGTTAGTATTCTGATTGGCCGATCCCGATGGATAACGGAGCAAACGCCGTAATTTTTGGAGTCCTACAATGGACACCGATGTGCATTTGTAAAGTGTAGAACGTGTTGGACTGTCACCATCTGGCCAGTGGTATTGACTGCCGCTGTATGTTCCCCAATCGTGGATGTCTGCTTGACTACCCATCGCTTGTATTACATGGCCTATCTATATCCACGCGCCAGTATGCGGAAATACAGCAAACCTTAAGGCCCTGCCCATCTTCATAAACGACATTATGGAACATATATCGGCAAAACAGACACTGTCAAATACGATAGACTCCACAGTGAAAGGATACTGAGCTCTTTCACCTACTAACATGGGGCATCGCCGGAGTACGGAATGCATGACTTAGCCGCCCCTTATACACTTCCTTCAGAGTCGGTTTAAAGCGAAATAATCAATAAACCTGCTCATAGTTAGGTGGACAGTGCTCCAAGTCTTGATTATAACGTGACATATACATATCAGTGTTGCATGCCTTACTTCATGGAAACAATAATACGGCAACAATGTGTTAATATATATACAATATTGGTAAATACAATCAGTATCCTGACACATAGTTGATAATTGTTGTGAGTGCACCTTAGAATGTAGTGTGTTGATCAGGATATTGTATATCAATGTGTATAATAGTAGCATTACGATAACAAAGCATGGAATCAATAAGTACTATTTAAGCATATATTTTACAATTATGAATGTAAATGTGTGGAGGAGACATCCTTAACCTTCCCTGGTTCCACTGGATCACACACGCACACGCACACCGCATGTCCGGATTGTGGGTTACGCGCAGGCGCATTACGCATATCCGTAGTCCGCTTATATATGTTTACAGTGTCTGTGTGGTTACGTGTTTTGGCGTTAGTTGTGACTATTCCGCAACATATGTCTGATCCGTTGACGGACGTGCAGAAAGCACTTACAGCTTTATATATGTAACAGTCTTTGCAGCATGGACGCATTACGCACACGCACATCTATATGTTCTATAGTCGTAATCCAAACGTCACTGCATTCACGTTTGCCGAAGACTGTGACCAGTACACGCTAGCTGTTCGTTGTCATTAATCTGCATATCCATGGTACCTATGTACATTTACATATCCCCCGCACACACGCACGCCACAGGCATCCATTCTCCTGCTGGGAAAGGTGCGGTACTGCATGTTGAACATTCCTAATTCCCTCGCCATGGCCCAGGATGCATATGTCGCCACCGCAGGGCTGTTCAGATGACAGGTGCTTATATCCCATACGCATACAGGCCTTCGATTGTCAGGGTGTTGCTGTGGTGCTTTGGGTTTGGTCTTGTCCGCCCACTGTACGGGACTGCCCTGACCCTGTACGAATGTTAGATGAGTCACATGGGCACGTTTTGTCCGTGTCCATGGTACCATGTCACGCCCCCCCCCAATTATTCGGAATCAGGCGCCGATTGGCCGGTGTACCCGTTGTAGATCTTGTTATACTAATTGCACACGGTCTGGTCGAACGGACCAATTTCCATTACTAACCCTCCGTATGTATGGCCTGTGTCGCAATATTACAAGGGTTTACCATTGCGTGACGACTTTCACTGAGCCACAGACATGTCCGTTGCTTGGTTTGGGCCGGTTCCGCTGTGCTACACACATTTAACATGGCGGAACAGGTTGAACAGCTCAGCCACGAGGACATCGGGTTCTCCGTCGCTGTTTAGTATTGAATGTCTATGTGGAGTTTGTTTCACAAAGCGAGACAATGTCGACATTGTTAACGGACATCTCGCGCAGTAAGCCCGCACCGCCGCTGGTGACGATGTCTGCCTTTGGGCGGCGAACAGGCATTATGCTGTGCCATTATGTCTGGGGATATATGGTTTCTTGACATAGATGATATGCCATACTAGCAATGACCCTAGCAATGACCCGCTGCCTGGGTGTGGGTACTGCTGTATTACCCACGGAAGAGTGGCCTTAGGTTAAGTGGTGCCCTAGGCAGAAGTTGCCACCGATACATCACCCGCTACCCCCCTCCTGGTCTACCTACACCAAATAGAGTCTGGAAAGGTGCCCCGAGTAGAGCAACGCCCTAGACGGCTACCTACTTGGCCTATGCCTAAGGCCGGCTATGTGTGTGGTCCCTTGGGCATCGGACTCGGGAACGCGCCACGCCTGCCGTGGGTATGTCCAGCATTACCCACATCCAGCCCCAAGGCAGTCAACACAGCATCCATGGGTCCAGATGGTGTCCCAGCTGTGTACTCCAGGAACTCTATGGGGAATTAAACCCACACTTAGGACAGCTGTTTAATCTTAGCCTCACCTCAGGATACGCACTGAGTAGTAGCACAGGGCGACTGTAGTCACACTCCACATAGATGGTGCCTCCACTGACCCTGGTTATTACCATACCATTAGTTTGACAAGCCTTATCTGCAAAGCCATGGAGATGGATCATAATGGAACACATAGATAAAGACATAGGGGACTCGTGATACTTTGGATACAACCCAGTTTAGCTTGGTCAGAGTCAGATCATGCCTTTACACGTGTTTCACTTTGTAGAATCAGTCACCAAGGCCATTGATGAGGGTAAAGCAGTCCATACAGCCTACCTCAACCTGGCAAAGGCCTTCGACACAATACCCCTCGGGTATAATTGATAAACCCGCCATCTTGAATGTAAATCCATACATCGCCATATGGGTTGCAAACTGGCTAAGTCACAGAACACACATGGCCATAGTTGCTGGCGCCATGTCATACTCACAGCCAGTCACAGGTGGTGTCCCATGGGGCTCAGTCCTGGGTCCACTATTTCTCAGCATCTACGCTTCCAATGTACACGCATACACAGGGGGTTATGGTGACAATGTTTGCAGATGACTGCAAACCGGTGCCAAAGTCAGACACACATCTGACACAGATATCCTTCAGGAGTGCCTCACAGATGTGGATAAGTGGTACCAGAGACATGTCCTACAGCTAAATGCCAGGAAATGCATAGTCATACCCTTCGGGAAGAACAAGGTTACCCCTAGCTACCATATAGGTGGCAATCCACTGAGCACAGAGGGGTTACCAGTGATTTGGCGACCCGGGTTGTTGTTAACCGGTCGTTAGACACACATGTTGCTAACATAGTTAGGTAGACCTTCCACATTGCCCACATCATCGTGAAGGGATTCACATCTAGATCAGCGGAGGTCATTGTCCCGTTGTACTCATCACCCCTTAGACCTATGATTGGGTACAATGCCCCACTCAGAATGTATCTGACCCAACACCTGCAGCAGCTGGAAAGGCACCAACAGTTCATCGACAAACAGATGCAGGGTCTCAGGTATATGTGTTATACTGACCAACTGAAAGAATTCCAGCTGTATACAGTTGCATACCACTTGCCCAGAGGTGACCCGTGCCTGGCATACAAGGCTATGTCGAACCCAGATCTGATGACTATGCTTCACGAAAGAAGTTAGATCCTCAGAACCACAAGGGCAGCTGACGACACCTTGACACTGTCATTAATCGAACGTGTTGTTGGGACAGATTCATCACCCAGACACTCACTATGCTGTGGAACAACATCCCAGTACATGTGAGGGCAAGCACCTCGCTGGCCTTGTGTTAGTATTTAGACATGGATGTCTGAATTGATTTATTTAAGTAACCTTCTAAATGAATATTTACATTAGCACATTGTGAATCTTTACATTTCGTTGGTCTATTTTACATTAGTCATAATCATACGGTTTATGTGTATATATTATGGTTCATTTATATTACTAGGTGTCTGCAGTTCTGTTAATATATTGGCACAATCCGTAGGACATATATATGTATCTTACACAGTCAGACATTTGGAAAACATTTTATGTTGGTTCATCTTTCATATATGTACATATATTTCTATTTTCCGATGAAGACTGTACCTTTCAAAGCAATGTCTGATGTCCTCACTGTGTGGAATCTGTAACCCAAGTAAGGTTTGTTTGCTTGTTTGCCTTTAAGGCATGTAATTAGTACCTAGCACATCTAATTTACTGACCAATTAAGGCTTTTAAATGTAGTAGGTTGGACTGCATTGTATGTATTCTGAATAAGTCTGCTTATGAAGCAGACGAAGTGGGCTCCAATAGACTATGGTGACTGCCTTTAATTCTTGGTGTGCTCTGAGTGGTCACTGACGGTCTCTACAGTACCTCGCCTTTGCTTTGGACTTCATCGGCTGGTTGTCTGTGTTTGTTGTATGGGGAATGTCAACTGTAGTCCCTATGTGTATTACTTGTGTAATGCCTTACTACGGCAGTGTAATTCCACCGGTTTGCAGTTATGGGTGCCATCTTAGTCATACGCTTGTCCATCCATGTGAATTGCCTACTGGACACTGGTATAGGGCTGTACACATTTCACACCTGCATTTTGCATTCTCCGTAGATGGTTTGCATTATTAGCGGAGAGTGAGGCATGTGCTACGACACATCCTCCCACGGGGCGGGACAAAGGATTGCCTGCGAAACAACACCGAGGCCAGATTCTACATACCCAGACTCCCTTGACTGCAACAGTGGACAGTACCCATTACACATCCTTCATGTGTGCGGACTGTGATGTGGACGCAGTTCAATGGACCCGTACCCTGGGTATTTCTGTGCATGTGTGCTGCATTTCATGGACAGCTATCATCAACATTGAACACGCTTGCGTGCATATGTGTACCTGTGACGTGGTGACGACAATGAGATCACGTGAGTAATGCAGGAAGCTAGCAGGCATTCTCTGAACTGAATTTTTGGGTCCTACAATGGTCACCGATGTGCTTATGTCAAGTTAGATGTTGCTGAACTGTGTCCACCTGCCCAGTGCTTTTCACTGCTGGTGTATGTTCCCCAATCGCGGATGTCTGTTTGACTACCCATTCCACATGGTGCTACATAACCAGGTGATTTAGTACTGTGAACAAATGACATACATCCAAAGATGCTGGTTAGCAACTGCTTCATATAAACCTCAGACATCCCAATGGGACATATCCGTCACTGTATTTCCAATATAACACCACCGAACATGTTGATTACCTATGTATTCATTTAACCATGTTGTCTTCATAGGTGCGACCGCGATAGTTTACATATCCTACCTGACGCTGTGTGTGTGCCATTAGTATGTGTTCCACAGGTCGCACATCTGTTCCGCTGTACGGTAGCGGGTGCTCCTCATTCTGTTGCTGGCAGATTGAGTGCTGTGTACGCCGGTGTTGGCACGACGGTCCGCTTTGTATGTGGAATGTCAACTGTAGTCCCTATGTGTATTTCCTGTGTTATGCCTTACCGCTGCTATGTCATTTACCCGGTTTGCAGTTGTGGGTGCCATCCTGGCCATACGGGTGTCCATCCATGACAATTGCCTACTGGACACTAGTATAGGGCTGTACACATTCCACACCTACATTTAGCATTCTCCGTGTATGGTTTGCATTATTAGCGGAGAGTAAGGCAGGTGCTACGACACATCCTCCCACGGGCGGAGAAAGGATTGCCTGCGAAACAACACCGAGCACAGAGTCTACATACCCAGAATCCCTTGACTGCAACAATTGACAGTACCCATTACACATCCGTCATGTGCGGACTGTGATGTGGACGCAGTTCTATGGACCCGTACCCTGGGTATTTCTGTGCATCTGTGCTGCATTACATGGACAGCTATCAGCAACATTAAACACGCTTGCTGTGCATATGTGTACCTGTGACGACAATGAGTTCAGGTACGCATTGAAATAAGAAATTATTCGATTCTTTCCACAATTTTTGGGTCCTACAATGGACACCACTGTGCATATGTAAAGTGTAGAGCTTGTCGGACTGTGTCCTTGTGAGCAGTGGGTTTCACTGATACTGTGTGTTCAGCAATCGCGGATGTCTGTTTGACTACCCATTCCACATGGTGCTACATAACCAGGTGATTTAGTACTGTGGACAAATGACATACATCCAAAGATGCTGGTTAGCAACTGCTTCATATAAACCGCAGACATCCCAATGGGACATATCCGTCACTGTATTTCCAATATAACACCACCGGAACATGTTGATTACCTATGTATTCATTTAACCATGTTGTCTTCATAGGTGGGAATGCCATAGTTTACATATCCTACTTGACGCTGTGTGTGTGCCATTAGTATGTGTTCCACAGGTCGCACATCTGTTCCGCTGTACGGTAGCGGGTGCTCCTCATTCTGTTGCTGGCAGATTGAGTGCTGTGTACGCCGGTGTTGGCACGACGGTCCGGCTTTGTATGTGGAATGTCAACTGTAGTCCCTATGTGTATTTCCTGTGTTATGCCTTACCGCAGCTATGTCATTTACCCGGGTTTGCAGTTGTGGGTGCCATCCTGGCCATACGGGTGTCCATCCATGACAATTGCCTACTGGACACTAGTATAGGGCTGTACACATTCCACACCTACATTTAGCATTCTCCGGTGTATGGTTTGCATTATTAGCGGAGAGTAAGGCAGGTGCTACGTACACATCCCTCCCACGGGCGGAGAAAGGATTGCCTGCGAAACAACACCGAGCACAGAGTCTACATACCCAGAATCCCTTGACTGCAACAATTGACAGTACCCATTACACATCCGCCATGTGCGGACTGTGATGTGGACGCAGTTCTATGGACCCGTACCCTGGGTATTTCTGTGCATCTGTGCTGCATTACATGGACAGCTATCAGCAACATTAAACACGCTATGTGCATATGTGTACCTGTGACGACAATGAGTTCAGTTAGGTGATGAAAGAAGGCGGCATTCCTGTCTTTAGACAAATTTTTGGGTCCTACAATGGACACCACTGTGCATATGTAAAGTTTAGAGCTTGTCGGACTGTGTCCTTGTGAGCAGTGGGTTTCACTGATACTGTGTGTTCAGCAATCGCGGATGTCTGTTAGACTACCCATTCCACATGGTGCTACATAACCAGGTGATTTAGTACTGTGGACAAATGACATACATCCAAAGATGCTGGTTAGCAACTGCTTCATATAAACCGCAGACATCCCAATGGGACATATCCGTCACTGTATTTCCAATATAACACCACCGGACATGTTGATTACCTATGTATTCATTTAACCATGTTGTCTTCATAGGTGGGAATGCCATAGTTTACATATCCTACGTGATGCTGTGTGTGTGCCATTAGTATGTGTTCCACAGGTCGCACATCTGTTCCGCTGTATGGTAGCGGGTGCTCCTCAGTCTGTTGCTGGCAGATTGAGTGCTGTGTACGCCGGTGTTGGCACGGCGGTCCGACTTTGTATGTGGAATGTCAACTGCAGTCCCTATGTGTATTTCCTGTCTTATGCCTTACCGCAGCTGTGTAATTTACCCGGGTTTGCGGTTGTGGGTGGCATCTTGGGCATACGGTTGTCCATCCATGACAATTGCCTACTGGACACTAGTATAGGGCTGTACACATTTCACACCTGCATTTAGCATTCTCCAGTGGATGGTTTGCATCATTAGCGGATAGTATGGCAGGTGCTACACACATCCCTCCCACGGGCGGACAAAGGATTGGCTGCGAAGCAACACCGAGCCCAGAGTCTACATACCCAGAATCCCTTGACTGCAACAATCGACAGTACCCATTACACATCCTTCATGTGTGCGGGACTGTGATTTGGACGCAGTTCTATGGACCCGGTACCCTGGGTATTTCTGTGCATCTGTGCTGCATTACATGGACAGCTATCATCAACATTAAACACGCTTGTACCTGTGACGACAATGAGTTCAGGTACGTATTGAAAGAAGACGTGAATCTGGTATGATGTCAATTTTTGGGTCCGACAATGGACACCACTGTGCATATTTAAAGTGTAGAGCTTGTCGGACTGTGTCCTTGTGAGCAGTGGGTTTCACTGATGCTGTGTGTTCAGCAATCGCGGATGTGTGCTTGACTACCCATACTGTGTAGTGCTACAGGAACCATGTCTTCCGACACCAGAACCCAATGCTATACATCCAATGTTGCAGGTTAACAACCACTTTCATACCATACCCAGAGGTCACGATTGGGAGGTATTGCCACTTTATTATCGGAACAACACCCCCAGACTGTGTACATCACGGGAACTTTAGGCCAGTCTTACCGGCCATTTGCAATTGTAATTAGCAGACACGTGTCAATACATGTATGATAAGACATATTGTCATGCAGAAGTTGATCTATGTTATTTGGACATTGGCTTCTGCTTTTGGCATCCGTTGCTGTGAGTGTTGCCAGTTACCATACACATTGCTTGCTCAGAGGCAGACTACACAATTCTGCACACTACTGTGGTCTCCTTTAAGGACCCTGAGCCAGTGGTCGACAGAACGGCAGCCACTGCATCAATCACATTTGCCATCTACCAGTACCTACAGGACTGCATGAGCCAGTCATTCACTTACCCAACTGTGGTTCATTGTACCAATGCCAAGCATCCAGTGTGGTGTACCCCAGCCATACACAGGATGTACAACACGAGGAGGTGGCTACTACAAGGTGGAGCAGACACCTTGTGAGGTATGACACCCTTGGTCATCATATGTGTAGAGTTACACACTGTCATGAAATTGTCCAGGGCACATTCCACAGATATACCTACATGGACCTGGCTAACAATCATACCACCTTCAGTTGCTATGCTCGACACCTGGGAGCTCACTCCCACATATGCTCTGACTGGGTTCACATAGAGGTGGGGTTTACTCAACATACACACATTGCCAACATACAGGCTGACAAGTCCAGTGAGGACATCTCCACACCCTCTCCCACACATGAGGAGATGTGTGTACCAGTGGTTTGTGGTCACCAAATGTTCTGTGACACACAGGTGGGACATGCTCTCTCCAGGGTAGTGGACATAGCATCCATGAGACCAGCTGGTGACCCCGCTGTGTACTCCACTATCTCATTTATGAATTGGACCCACAGTTAGGACAGCTATTTCTTTGTAGCCTCACCTCAGGTAGGGTACCCAGGTTGTGTCACATGGCAACTGTAGTCCCACGTCACAAGGCCAATACCTCCACTGAGGCTGGTTATTACTGTCCCATTACCCTGAGGAGACCTATCTGCAAAGACATGGGGAGGGATCATACTGCGGCTCGTACATGACTGCATAGGGGACATACATACTTTGCATCACACACGGTTTGTCTTGTTCAGGAGCGGTTCATGCCTTTAAAGCATGGTTGACATTTTCGGGACAGTCGCCGAGGCCACTGATGGGGGTGTTGCAGTCCATACAGCCTACCTTGACCTGGCAAAGCCCTTCATCACATTACCCCCCTCAGGTATCGTTGATAAACCCATTGGCTGGGATGTGAACACGCACATCACAGAATGTGTTGTAAACTGTCTATGTGACACAACCCACACGGTCATAGTTGCTGGCAGCATGTCAGACCTACTGCCTGTCACAAGTGGTGTCCCATGGGGCCCTTCCATGTCTGCACTCCTGTCATACACCTACATTTTCACGGTACAGGCACACACAGGGGTGCTATGGGCAACAGTGTTTGTAGATGACTGCAAAACAGGTGCCATAGTGGGACAGACATCTGACACAGATATCCTTCAAGGGGCCTCCCAGGTATGCATATCTGCTGTCAGGGACATGTCCCACAGCTAAATGCGACGTAATGCAACATCATACCTGTGGAGAACTACTAGGTCACCCCTGTCCAGCATATAGGTGGCTGTCCACTCAGCACAGGGGTGATTACCAGGGATCAGGGGACAGTGTTTGACGGTCACCATTCATTCCACACACACGTTGTTATCGTGGTTGTGTGGGACTTCTACATTGCCCACCTGTTGGTGCAGGGATTCACATCTACATCAGGCTAGGTCATTGTCTCCTTGTACCCATTACGTGTTACACCTATGATCTACTACATTGCCCCATTCAGACTGTATCTGACCATACACCTACAGCAGCTGGGAAGCCCACATAGGTTGATTGTTGTACAGATGCAGGATGACACCATTTTGTGTAATGCTGCCCCACTTGTAGGACCCCTGCCACATTACGTCACATACCTGCTGTTTAGTGTTGACCTGTGCCTGACATACGAGGCCATGTCAACCCATATGTCATGTGTATGCTTCACCTACTGTATCCGCATCCCTCAGAACCACTAGGGCAGGTGACATTTACCTTGTCACGGTCATTAATGGGATGTGTTTGAGTGACACATATATCACCCAGACACTCATTATGCTGTGGATCTACATCACAGTACATGTGAGACAGACATCCTTCCTAGCCTTGTTCGCAGGTATGTTGTCCATTGGATGGAGAATTGCAGGTATAGGCCAGGGATTACATCATTATCAGTGCTTGACGGAGATACAGCAATATCATGGGTATTTCATCTGAAGCACAGAAGGTTGGCAAAGTCATCCTAACTATGGTGTAGTATTATGGCTGGGCCTGGGACGATGGCCTACCCTGTACCTATGGACGTGTGAACCTATATTCATAGTTTGTCACATTTACAATTGTCTATCCACTATACTCTTTCGCCACTGTATATTTCTGTGGCACATGATTGTCCTCTGTATTACATGCAGGTATGCTGTGTATGTTGCATTGTGATACTGAGGACTACCACACATCCTTCACAGCATTACATGCATATGTTCATTCTATTCTTCTTTGGCCTATGGGGGGGTGTTAAGGCAAACATTACTCAAGTCCCTGTTTGTGCATGCTTCATGTTGGTGTTTGACCAGGCTCCGTTGCAGTCATGTGTTGGACAGTAGTGTGTCTGTGTGTTTGCCATGTGTTTTTATTGCCGGTACATCTGTGGGAGGTGTAGTTGGCACATGTTCCTCTTTGCAGGGACACCCATCCTGGGGTTTGTGTCATGCATCTGCACTTGGCACGTGCCATATGTCCTGTACTATTCCCACAGTCGTGTATGCCTTCATGCACTACTACTGCGTGTTACTGGCTGTGTGTATGTGGTACACATGGACATTGTGATGGTTGGCTTGACCTATTCCCATGCTAGAACGTACACATCTGTCAATTAAGTCTTTTAAATCAAACTGTAACACTCATTCGTATTTTCAAAATGACACTCAATAACACAGGAAGCTGGGATTAATAACATTTTACTACTGTGCAGCAGGAGGCAAAGGAGTATGCAGTAAAAGTTTAGACATTTGTTCAACTCTATACATGTTACATCTGTATGAGCATTCTGTATACTATCATCTTTTGCACACATTAATGATGTGGTCAGTCACAAGGCATTTACATTGCTAGAGTACAGAACATTGTATTCCTACAACAGTGCTCAGGTAATGCTTATTACATGTTTTCCCATGAGGATAGCCCAACCTTGCGAGCCACATATTCACTTAGACTGTACTGGTAAGTCTGCTCTGTCACGGTTCCAACACTGTTCATATCCAGTCCTCACTCCATGTCCTACTAGGTTCCTGTGTCTCTCTGCTGAGCAGCTGTACTCTGTGTTAGAGCTCACAAGCCTATCCTCCTCAGTGGAAGGATGACAGATATACCTGTACATACATGTATTATTCTGTAACCGAGCAGATGAGTAATGCTGACTGACATACACCTGCTGCACTGGTTACTGCTAGGGTCAGGGTTCAATCACACTGCAGCTACACTACAAGCAATTACATGCATGAGAAGCTGTACTGCCATATTGTCAGGTAGAATAATATGCATTATACACTATTTGCTTCTAAAGTTGCACGTCATATATATGTTTAAATATGTATTTTGCTAACATTCTCCTCCTTTGATTGCTTCTACTCTATCCAGAAACATATACAACATTATTTCATTCCCTAGCCTCTTCCTCTGTGGAACGCTTAACTAGGCAAGTAATTTGTTGTACATTGCAAGTAGGATTGCATTTTCTATTGACAAATACCACTACAGGTCTTGATACATAGTCTCGGTACAGGTATGTCGCCAGAGTCCCTGACTAATACTTACATGCACAGTATCCGCACTAGACACATGCTCCCAATATGAGCAGAACAACACAAATGGCAATCATGATATTCAGTATGACTGACCCCATCCACCCAATGGTTTGTGGAAATGGTTCGTCAGTGGGTTTGGGCCTGGTTCCGCCATGGATGACACCTGCTATATTACCTCTAGGTGGGCGTTGCTTTTGGTCTCTTCATGTGGTAGTTGGACACGGCGATCTTCTTCAGTAAGCGCCACGACCAATTCTCAGCGCCACGGTGCAGTCGTGCGCTATTACATTTTGTGACACAACAGTTCTCATTGCATCCAGTTCATCAGTCACATGTTCAGGAGCGGAAAGTCACATTCATCCTTCCTCCGACAGGTTTTGATAACTTCCTCTGTTCCCTGATTGATTTCACTACTCCAGAAGCTGGGAGTGTTCCAGCCCAGGTTGTGACGCTGTCACTCAAGTCCATATGAATCGATATTCCTTTATCTCTTGCAGAAGACTGGGATGTCAGAACAGCTTCCATTTCACCCACTGGATTAGTAGGTTTCTCGACTGTGTTCCCAGTTCTTCAAGCTATATGTGTTATAGTTCGTTTCGCACCCACAGGCAATTGTACAGTATGTCATGTGACTGGAGCCAGATAACCCAAATAACAACTGCCGGACCAATTCCCAGGTAACCATTGATATGCTTATTTCCCACAAACAACATAACAATATTCTACTTTACTACTGATGCGGGTTACCTCTGCATGTAACATATTCCTGTCTCTAACAGAGGACTGTTTATACAATTCAGGATGTTTCTGCACATCCTTCAACATTGTTCTCATGATGTTTCAATACAAATTAGGAATGGTGCTACAAGTAGTACTGTGATCTTTGGCTGTTATATGACATTCGTAAGACACAGTTATGTTACAAATACTCCCAACAACTGAAACTGTATCATGTTTATGATAACATACAATTCCTTTTTGTGTAACAGGTAAGTACATTGCCACGTTGTCCTGTGATCTCACAGAACCTGTATCAAAGTGTAGATATTCACAAGTCTCAATCTATCCCCAAGGGGACAACATGCATCGGAAGTCCTCCATATGATGTAGGTATGGCAGTACAAACACAGCAATTTAAAGTGTTCCTAGTCTCTATATGCACACTCCTGATGCCTAGGTATCTGTTGAAGTGTGGAAGACACTCTGTGGCCAGTTCATCACGTATCAGTATTTGTATCCGTGTAGTTATATGCAGGTAAGGTCCCAGAAAATGTAAAGTAAACACAAACATGGTTAATAGGTGTATAATCATTAGGACAGCAAACATAAATGTCTTTGGGGTTGCTTTGTATTGTTATACAGTCTTGGCCGGGTGATTCAGGCTCTTTGGTATATCAGCTACAAGATGTCAATCAGACTTGATATCCTTTACCGGTTTGAGAAATGTGAGGTGGACCCAGGACGACCTCTCTGCAAACTTTACTGCGGTAGGTTGCCAACAGTACCCGGTACAGACCTTCGCAATGTCCACTTGGCAATAATGTTCTTTGGATAACAGTGACATACACACAGGATACTGGTGTCAGCTATGCGTCCGGCTTCGATTGCTCTTATCTGTAACAGACTTTAACTGAAGAACAGTGTTACTAGTTAACAATCCTCTCATGTCACCTGCTACTGAGTCATCGACCTCCGGCTCTGCAGGCATGACAGCTTTCCACTCTGGCACATGATATGCCATTCCACATACTACTTCGAAGTGGGTGCAGCACTTTACATTTGGAACTGTTGTCATGCTCAGCAATGCTAGAGGTAGACAGCACATGTAACTCATCTGGATGTCACCCACCAACCTCCTCTACTTATTTCTCGGGATCCCATTCTACGGCCAGCAGTCATGCTGACTGTGGGTTGTACATGCAATTTACATTCATGGTAATACGAACTAATCTCCTAGGTTGCGTGATTGTCTGGTTCACTACATGTGTTCTATTGTCACTGTAGCTTCTTTACAGCATGCCAGATCTAGGGATACTTTATTTTACTGGCACCTTTGCCACTGCTGCTGCATCCGGATTAATGGTTGGGAATGCTTCTACCCATTTTGATTATATATATGTGTAATCGCTAAACAGTATTTGTTCCCTTCACATTTATGCAGATGTATGAACTCCATACAAATAGTACGGAACGGTTATGGTGGTGTAGGTAAACTCACTCCCTTCGGTTTAAATACTCCCTGTGCATGATATCTACTGCAAACGTGACACGCTGCTCATGAGGTTTGTATGTGGTTCGTAATTCCGTATGTTATGGTATTCTGTTAACCAAATGTACCATCCCCTGTTGAGACATGTCTCTACCCATGGCTCCACAAAGCCGCATATCTGAATACATTAGACGTTAATATTGGCTTTCTCACTGTGGATATGTGCAGTCCGTGTTCAAGGATTGCTCCTCGTCATAACCACGCCGGCTTTTCTGCTTTCGTAGTTGCTGTTTGCATTGTTTGTACAGTTTCTACATCTAAACTGTCTGAGGTTTGTCATTCCTCATTCACACAAACACTTTCCAACTGTGAGGCTGCTTGTTTTGCAGGTGCATGAGCTCATGCCTTACCTTTCCTACTGTTATCCTGTTGCTTTCTATGCCCTGCACATTTACAATTACCTACTTCAGTGGGTAACTGCATGGAGTCTAATGCATTCAAGATCGAATGCGCATGATTAATCGGTTTACCGGTGGATGTTATCATTGCCCTATTCTTCCACTGCTGCTCATAAACATGCACTGCACAGACAACAGACTGACTATCGGGACATATGTCCACACATCAGTTTTCCGCTACAGTACAAGCACGTGTTAAAGCTATCTATTCTGCTGCTTGAGCAGACACGTTATGCTGCAGGGTTTGGCCGCCTACAATGTCATTATCAATAACTACTGCATAACCTACTTGATTCGCTCCTGTAGGACTCTGTCTACATGATCCGTACACATTAACTGTCACCTCTGCATCATCTAAGGGTATATCAGTGATATCATGTCTGTGTGTAGTTATTTAATCCATTTCGTATAGGCAACTGTGTGGTGTGCCATACACAGGTGTCGGACGTGACGCTGATAGGTTTCATGTTGTACAACGCTCAATCACCATATGAGGTTGACTCAGTGGTATGGTCAAACATGACAAATGTCTAGCACGGGTCAGGAATGCTATCTTCTCTTGCAGCAGACTGATCGCAACTGCATGAGACATTCTCACAGTGAGAGGGTGGTCTAGTGACATTACGGCCGGGCCTGTACTGCCATGGGTGCTACAACAACTGCCTGTACACAATGTGGCACTGACCATGCCACAGTGTCCAACTGCAATGAGTAGTCAGCTATGTAGCGTTGCTTACTTCCCTGCTGTTGCATCAAGACTGACGTCATATATCTCCGCTTACAATCTACGGTCTGACAACATGTGTTATGATTATTCACGAGACCTACTACAGCTGTTGAGGCTATCAATCGTTCTAGTCTGCAGAACGCTGTTTCTGCTACTGTAATCCAGTGTAGTATGTGTTGTGCTGCCATAGGTGTATTACAGGTTAAGGCAAACAATACAGCGGATTCCACAGCATTGTTTGGTATCCAGATTTGACAAATGTTAGTCGGCCCAGACAGGACATCATTCCCTTCTTGTTAGTTGGCTTGGGTGCTTATTATATTGCTACCTTCCTATCGTCATGTGATGTTCTACCCTACTTGGATACCAGATATGCCAGGTAATTGACCTGTATTCTCTGTAGTTGCAATTTATGCTTGCTTACTTTATGTCCCTGTTCTGCTGATTATCTCAATAATGCTATTGTATCTTCCATACATTGCTGCTGGGTAGGGGCCGCAAGCAGAATATCATCCAAATAAAGTAGAACTTGACTGGCCCCGGGTGGAGTTAACACTGGAATGTAGCTAGCCATCCCCTGTGAGAATATCGTTGTACTTTCACAGTATCCCCGCGATAGCCGGGTATGGCTGTATCTGTCACCCTGACTGTACATGCAAAGCAATACGGACTATGTGGATGTATAGGTATTGCAAAGGAAGCATAGCTTATATGTACCACGGTAAGATACTTCTGTGGCATGTTCATAGCATTGAATATAGTGTGTGGGTCTGGCACCAACGCTACCCTAAGTATTCTTACATGATTTACAGCTTGTACATACTGTACCATCCGCCATTCCCTTTGGTTTCCGATCAGGAGATACAGGGTATTGCATGGTGAATGGCGATTACTTTGTGGATGGGGACTTTACAGATATCTTCTGGTGTCCACGGTCTATACGCTACGGGGGTTGGGTCCTGGCCTTCCTGTCCTGCATGAAGGTTCGGTACTTCAATTAATTGACAGATATCCTCACTCTGTTTTAGTACTGTGTTCTTACCGGGTGTCCCTAGGTATGTTACGTGTTCGGGATGTGGTTTCAATAGCTTCTGTTACATTTGTTCGTTGTGCTACCTCTGTTGCCACAGGATAACGTGTGGGGACTAGCCTGCCCTCCCGCTTAATATCCTGGATGTGGTATCGGAGGTGGTAGGGGTTGTGGGGGCTATCGGTACTACTGTATTATGATCTTCTCTGTGTACGTATGATGCTTAGCCATTTGTAGTGTTCTGTTCCCTTCGCCACACTACCTCAGTCCACCGATGTGCATGACGGATACCCAATTGTCGCTGTTTTGTCGCCTGCACATCTTAGGGCTGCCACCTTTTCAAATGCACAATGTGGGACATTAGTGTTCGGAACGTGTAATTTTCCTGGAAAATGCATACCCACGGCCAGTACATAGGACAGGAATTCACGTTTTGCCAGGAGAGCGACCAATTGTTGTAGCATTTCAGTTGCTTATTCTGTTTATTATTATATTTTGCTGTTCCACATACAAATTTACTGTTTTATGCTACCATTTTGATAGATATCTGGGAAATGTTTGTCCTGAGATATCAGGACATTTGCCATTTGTTGGGTTTGTTTACAGGACACGGCTGGCCAAAGAGGGACTGTCCCTCTCAGGGTGGAACAGGTGTTTACCCTGGAACATGTGCATCAAATTTTCAGGGATTACAATGTTTCAGTAACGATATTTTGTGTAATATACCATCAATGTCATATTTATTACCCCATTTTGCTGCGTAACTCACATTATGTGCTCTCTGCGATTGCATATTCTTCACGTCACCCGTCAAACGCGGATCACATGATCTGTTTCTTCAATAATCTCCCATATCCTCTACACGACTGCTACGTACCCTTCTGTCATACCACGTGGTGTCTCCTTCCCTGTATCCACTGTAGTGTCTACAATCACTATTTACTCTGCTGTGTGTTCCCCTGACCTATGTTCAGATTTAACAGTATGTGGGTAGGTCTTCGACCCGCTATCACTACTGTTAACAGAAACACAATGTAGTCTGGTCCCTGATCTACAATAGAGACAACAAGGCAAACACTCCTTACCTGGGCCTCCTGTTTAAGGCTGCACGTTTTCTTCTTGGGATCCAGTTTCCCGCTTTTCAGCCACAGATCAGACAGTAAACAGCCTCTTTACACACAACAATTCAGTCGGAGGTCTTTTCATTCAAGAAGAACCATTTATGCATATTCTCCTGCGTACATGTCTAACCAGCCATGCACTCTGACCTGTAGCTTACCAAGGGAATTCGGATTACAAGGATCACAATGTGAAATAAGTTGTTAAAACCAGACTGTAGTTATCAGTAGGCTTTTCTAAGTGACAGCCGATAACACAGGAGGCTCGGGTTCGGAAAGTTTTAGTAGTGTACACAGGCAGGCTAAATAATATACAGTCCAAGTATGTGAGTTTTGTCTGACTCTATACAGTAAGCAGTTTCTTTATATAGTGTTTACAATCAGCTTTTGCCCACCTTACTGACGTGGTCGGTCACAGGGCATTTCCATCACTATGGTCCGCAATAGTCTATACATACGTGGGTGCTGGGGTCGTGCTTTTAAAATGTTTTCCCATGGGAATAACACAGCCTTGCAAGGCACCTTGGACATTACAGTGTCCTTCTGTAATTGTAGCTGTTTCAAGGACCCTAGACTGTTCCGATACAGTGGACAGTTAATTTCTTAACACGTTGCTTTGTCTCTCTGGTAAGGAGTTGTACTGTTATCTTCGATAGAGCTCACAAGGCCATCCTCCTCTGGGGAAGGAGTGCTGTTATGCATGTACATACATTTATTGTTCTGTAACCCAGCTAATAATTAATGCTGACAGACATGAGCCTGCTGTACTGCTTACTGCCAGGTTCAGAATTCCATCACACTACAGCTTAGCTTCACCAATTACATGCAGGCTTAGTTCTACTGCCATATTGTACGGTACAATTCAATGCATTATATAGTATTTCGAGTCTAAACTGGAACTTCATATGTGTTTCTATATATTTTTCGAACAACATCCATCCGCCATATGCATGTTGTTCCGCCCTTTACCTTGACCGTGTGTATTTGTCCGTCCGCAACGCTACTCTCCACATGTCATGTCCCAGCTTCCCTTCTTTGCCTGTAGCACCCTGTTAGGACGTCCTGTTTGGTAGGCACGTGTTCCGCTATATGTGATCGACTTCACTGCATAGATAATCATCGATGCGGTGGTCCAATGACCGACTTGTCCACATGTGTACAGTTATGTGCACCGTGTCGTATGCAAACCTATATGGTTTGACGGGTACATACTACATGCGGGATGTACACATTCTGCTGACACATTCACATGCAGCCATTTACATATCTGTACCTGCGGTGGGTTGGTGACATGTGTGGTACGATTTGCCCGCGTGGCATTGCCTAACACAAACATCTTACCACATTTCAGGTATGCACATTGTGTGTGGTTGTATAGCTGCACACGGATGCTAGCAGGTTTGGGTGCAGAGGTATACATGGGTGGGACTGACATGTACAATGAGGCTATTGTGTAGTACATCCGAATGCATGGGTTCTGCTTCTGGATATTACACTTCAACATACGCCATCCAGTGTATGCAACAGAGACGTTGCTTGGTGTGGGATATGTTGCTATGCACATGTTTGCCTGTGTTTGAGGTATCTTGCTTCCTTACTGTTGTTATGTCAACACAGCTACCCGGCTATGTACTCTCACTACTGCTTGTGACCATTATGGTTGGCACCTTTTCCAATGCCCATAGTGGGGCATGTTATGTGGAAACTTCGGAATTTGCAGGACTACACATACCCACGGCTAGTGCAGTTGACAGAACTTCACTTGTTTGCCATACTATAAACTTATTCTGTAAGCATTTGGGTTCCTTATTTATTTTCTTATGCCATGTCTGTGTTTCATATAGTAATGTATATGTTTTATGCTACTATTACATGTATATTGCGGGAATTTTCTTGGCAGGGGATCGGAGGTCATTTTCCATTTTTCCGATTGTTGCAGGGACACAACTGTCCAATCAGGGACTGTCCATGGCACATTGGGACAGCAGGTAACCCTGGTGACCATGCCCATGTCGCTACTGGGGTTTCCACCTTTTCCAGTTTCCGATCTGGGATATTTCCGGGACTCACATCTGACTTTACAGGCCGACACATACACACGGTCACTATATAGCATAGAACTTCACTTGTTTGCCTAAATATAAGCTTATTGTTGTGGCAATTTGCTTGCTTATTCTGTTTCTTGTGTCATTTAGGTATTTCTGTTACAGAAATAACCAATTCATGCTACCATTACATTAAATACGGGATATCATTGTGTCCTACAATCGTAGCACATCAGCCATTTCTAATACGTTGTTTTGGGACACAACTGGCCATAGAGAGACTGCCCCAACCATAGTGGGACAGGTGGTGACCTTAGTCGCTGCTCCTATGTCGGTGCGGGCGCTGACATGCGGCTGTACACCTTCTCTGAGTGTAAACACTGACGCTGCATTGCGGTACCAACGCGGTCTTATGTGTATCCTTTGCTCCTTGGACGGGTACACTTATGCCTTCGTGGCTTGTATTTGCTTCTCCTTTAATTTGGGACGGGTACTATGTTGCATACTGTACGTGCGTTTCATTCTGCACGGGACCTGGCTGCTGCCATTACTATTGTGGGCGGACCGTGGCTGTCAGCACATTAGGTTGCTCACCTCATGCCGGCTTAGACACGCCCAGACGATCCTACCTGGGCTCGCTCACGTACACTACGCACGTGTCTGTGATTCCGGTGCACTCTCATTAATATGTATATGGCGCTACTGCGCCAGCTATTCACTGCACCGCCGGCGCAAGCCTTACGACGGCCTTGCGCCGAGCTTCATGAATCCCGGGGAATGTTTTTTAAACAAGAAATATCTTTATTAAATAACCACTTATGACAAAAGCAGCCATGCAGTTACATAAATGAAAACAAACCATTCTGACATAATCTTACTTGCAAGCATTATACTTCACAAACCATATTAACATAATTTTAGTTGCAAATATTATGCATCACTTATAATCTACCCAATCATTGTCAGTCAAACATTACATAGCTCATTTAAATCCTGCCTTCTTTAAACCCTCATCCCTCCCCTGTATGAAAATCAATGTTAAACCTATCAAAGGCTTTAGAGGCATCAATTATTAATGTGAAGGCCTCATTTGTATTTCAGAAATTTATAGTTTGCAACACTTAACATTTTAAGGGAATATAAAGAACATTATAAAATAGTAGGAGAGAAATTAATGCTGTCTTAGACCTGATTTCAGGCAAATCAACAGACCCTACTTTGCATAATTATAGCAATACCCTAGCAATCTCAGAACTCTGTCTAGAATACTACCTTGTAGATATCACTATAATCAATGACTCTGTTAATAAGAACTTTGTTTTTTTTTCATCATGTCATAAGGCTTGGTCAAGAATAGATTTCTTATTAATGTCAAAGCAAATTGCTGGCACAGTTAATAATTTGGTTGCTTTACCAATGTTATTTTCAGACCATTCAAAAATTACAATAAGTCTTAACTGAGATTTTATTATAAACAAATACAACACATTGTCTAACTGGAACATTAACCTACAATTATTAGAAAAAAAACAAACCCCGGGATTTAGTAAGGTGGCGTGCAGGAATAGCTTAGTCCTGCATGGAAACGTCCGTTTAAGAGCAGCACTGCAGCGCGCCATGCATAGTAATGAAGGCGCACTGCATCTGCTCCTAAACAGACATGGAGCATGGTCGAGTGCAGGGGGTGTGTCTGAGAACAGAGCTCTCACAATACACACACCCCTGCACTCAGGAAGTGCCGCCCAGCAAATATAATGAGGGAGAATGCTCATAGGAGGCTGCATACCTCCAAACTGTACAAATCATCGCAGAATGTGCACATTTCATGGCTATACAGCACCCCAATTGTCCTTGCAAATCACTGGTATGATCTCAGGATTGAAGTCGGTAAATAATGCATACATGTCAGTGTCTGACTTCAAATCCATGATAAAACGTATATTAAAACAAATCCTGTTATCCTAGCAACTGTCCCAAGTTTATAAAAGCCATAATGAAAACATGTCTGTAGTTGTACCGCAATTTATCAAACTTTGGCCAGATAGTGTGCCTGAAGAGGTTGACAGGTATCGAGGGTTGCTAGGATGTCTGCCAAATGTGCAGATGCATGCAGGAATCCACAGCAATAAGTGAAACCTATCCCTTCCAAGAGAAAATAGCAGTAGAACATTTTTTTTTCTCAAACAGATTAAATTTAACCATAGGTGCACGGGTTTGCACATTGCTTAGCTACGCATACTGTAGCTTAAATGGCACAAGAAGATAAAAAGCAAGATACATACAAATGAAACAGTACTGTAATAGTGTAGTGGTCAGAGAGTTCACCTTGTGAGCAGTCATTCCTGGTTCGATTCGCACTGTAGTAAATTCCATTTTCCATGTGAAATTCCTTTATGAACATTTTTTTTGCAGCATAACCTACTAAATAACATATATTTGTGAACTGGAGTACTGCATTAAATGCAGATGTAAGGTGTCATTGTAATAATGTCGTAAAATACAGATAAACACAAGTGCCCCATACAGTATATGTACACATGAATCAGTGATACAAATTGGAGGTATAATGTGTAATGAATGATAAATCCATAGAGTGTTCAAATCCACCACTTTCCCAAGAGCCATGTTAAATTTCTGTCTAAATTAGTGCGGGGGTAAGCGGGAATAAGCACTTGTAAGCAGTAGTAAGCAGGTTTAAGCCTGTTTGTGCAGGGGTAAGCAATGTGCACACAAGTTAAGCAATATTGAAGCTAACTCCCTGTAAGCATATTTAGCCAGAAGTTAGCATTGGTTACCATCATGCAAACCCACGCAAACCCGCTTACAACTGCATACAAGTGCCTTAATCACTCTGTAGCCTACAGCCCTTGTTCTGCCCAGCAACAAAATAAACTTTCCTTGTAGGTCTTGAACCCAGGATCCTATACACTATAGTCACAGTAGTTAAGCAGTAAGCCATCACAGCAGTACATAAGATTAAGGTATCCCCAAACAGATCCTCACTACAGCAAAATCAAAATTTACATGTGAAAGGAATCTATATACAGTTTTATGTTGTATAACCTACTACATAACATAAATATGTGAACTGGAGTACTGCATTAAGTTCAGATGTGAGGTGTCATTGTAATAAAGTGTTGAAATCCCCCAATAAAAACAAGCAGTCCGTACAGTGTATGTATACATGAATCATGGATACCAAACACATATATAACATGTAATGAATGATAAATCAATGCAAAACAG
>NC_056728.1:1360687382-1360697382 GCF_019279795.1 Protopterus annectens
TACATAGCAATGCTAACAGAAAACATCATTATCACACTGACAGAATAGTCTGTATGACAGTAAGCACTAGGCCACCAAAGTTCCCAAGATGAAATGTATGAAAATGTAGAGTCATATACCTTAAGGTTAAGGCGTCTTACTACTGATATCCCTCACATGTTGTAACAGCCTAGGTTATATATGATGCATACCCCCCCCCCATAGACTGACTCACAGGGGCATATAACAGTGAGACATACACTGACCTCTGGACTGCAGAAGGGCACACATGTTTTGTCCAGCTGTAGCCCACATATATATGGGCCCTACCCCACAATATGTGTGGGGACCACAACATCACTAGAATGATGGCAGGAATGGCAGCACAACATAATCACAGGCCACTACATATCAACCTCTTACTGCATGTCATATGGACAAAGCCTGATATATAGGTGGAGGACAGAGGACGAAACACAGGGCCATATTTGAAATAGTGTTGTTATACATTGAGAAAGGTGCTGGTGTTACAGGATAGTCTGCAACATACCCATAGTCAGGAATATGAAGTCAGAAACACAAATGGATGTAGCCATGTACCGATAGCACTCAACAGACACAATGCCAGTGACATATCTGACACAAGACCTATGTGTTGGACAGACAAAACATAAAAGGCAATCATCGGGCCATCATGTGGATAGGTCCACAGTTGAGAGCTATGCAGACAAACTGTATTCCATGCTAAACTAGTATGTACACACAAACCCTGTAACACTGGTGGTATACAATGCATATAACAACACTACTCACACTGTCTGTAGTTCTGGAATCTTACAAATATGTAGCTGGCCTGAGTCTGCAAGTCCTCTTGTAAGAGATATTGCTACCTGCTGTCTGTAACACTGCTGCCCACACACAGGAAGGATGTCCTCCATACAGGAAAGGTAAAGGGACCACGCCTGTAACACAGATGCCTAACACACAGGAAGGATGTCCTCCATACGGGAAAGGTAAAGGGACCACGCCCACATGATGTTGGAATTTATAGTAGTGGGTTGCCATGACAGTGGTAACTGGAAGTACTACACAGAAGGCTGCATGCAGGTAGCAATGGTGGACACTGATTGGTGCAGAGGCCATCACCTGATGATGTGCATCACCTAGAAAATCCATGCTGCAATCTATTCAAAGCAGGTCAATCCATTTAATGGAGAGAGACTGAGAGAGAGAGAGAGAGAGAAAACAAATACAACAAAGAAAAAAAAACACACATCCATCCAGCCATCCACACAGCAAACTGTATCCAGAAGAGACATAATTCCCACAACAGGTATGTGAAGTATACATGCATGTAACTGAATGTAGTACTTGGTCCATAATAATGGGATAGATGATTTGGAATGATTTACATGTGCCATCAGGTGTTGCTGTTGTAATGATGACCAGCTGAACAACTGCTATGGACAATAGTGTCTGTCCCTGTGGGCAGTGGGCCATACCTGTCAACTGTGCAGATCAGCATTGACTGACAAGATATAAGCCATCATAGTGTGTGTTGTGTAATGCAAGACATGTATATTAGTGTGGCCAGCAGCTGGTGGTGGAAGTAATGTTGTTAAGATGGACATGTGGGTTCCAGAGCCCACCATTTGCAGGACAGTCAGGTTAACGTGTAATGTAGCATGCACAAATGCCATAGGTGTGTAATAGACTTACCTGCAATCTGTCCGTATATATATATATATACCCCCCTAATGTTAGGCTGTGTCCACATGTGCCACCTTTCTGTGTTGTAGCAAGGCAGAGCAGTGCAGCTGTGCAGGAAGGAAAGTTAGAGAGTGTGGACCTGATGTCTGAATGCACTCCATATATATGTATATATATATATATATATATATATATATATATACATGTTTGTCTACAGATATACAGACACCTATATGTATATATATATATATATATATATATATATATATATATATATATATATATATATAAATATATATATATATATATATATATATATATATATATATATATATATATATATATATATATATATATCTACACACAGACACACACACACACACACACACACACACACACACACACACACACACACATATATATATATGTGTGTGTGTGTATGTATATATATATATATATATATATATATATATATATATATATATACAAACACACACGTATGTATATAAATACATGTCCCCTACTTTTGAATGACAATGCTGCATGATATGTGAGAGAACATCACACATATCAATACACACATATATATACAGCAGTAAGTGTGTGCAAAATGGATGGTTATGTCAGGTGTGAGCCCCATGTTGGGAACACATTGCCCTTGTTTGTGAAGGTGGGATTGGTAATTTGGGGAAGGATAGCAGGTATATTTGTGGAGGTAGTTTGGGTTGGAAGATAGAGAAGACAGCCTACAGGGGCAGAATATGACACATATGGTAGGTAAACACCCTGGATGGGGAGTGTCATCTGTGATGTGGAAGCCCATGAGCCCCCATTTGGAAACAATGGGACCAAGGTCCTCACCCATGGGCAGTTACAACAGCGGCTTCACAGCCCTGAAAGTGCCTGGGCTGGAGGCTGAGCAGGAGGAGCATGTGGACTCTGTGAGTGTGTACTGAGGGCCTCAAGGTGCTGTAGCACATCCCCCAAGTCTCTGTGGAGCTACCTATGCACCAGACCGTGGACCTGACTTTGGGTGACAGGATCCTGTCTGTGTGTCCTGCCGGGGGGTTGAACACCATCCCCTGAGGTGGTTCCACCTGAAGGTAGCGCAGGACCAGTAGATGAAGAGGCCCCAGGGTGGATCCCACATGTGATGTGGCCTGGTAACATGGCCAGATGAGGTGGGAGAGGTGGTTCTGCTGGCAACTCTTCCCCAAACATGCTATTGTGTCACTGTTATAGAACATATGTGGGTAGCAATAGTCCACACATTCCGGATCATGTCCAACAGCATGCATAGATATCCGCATTAGCACAAAACAACAGATGTGCAGCAATCACATAGCAAACAGAACACATGCATGTATGGAACCATAGTGGCCCTTACAATGGCATGCAGGTGACATTATCTGTAAAAGGCCAGAAATGATAGTGTTCCCACATGGAAAATGACTACAAATACATAGCACAAAGTAGTGTACAATACAATATATGTCCCAACGGTAGGTATTCTGTAGACATACCTGTTGAGTTGTGTGATCAGATTGCTGTTGCAGATATGATTGGGGGGGGACAGAGAAGTCTATTAACAATTATGATAACCTTGCAATATGGGATCCTCAGACCTGTTTCCATCTTTATGTCCTTCAGGCAATATGTCCAGGGAGTGGTTGCCCATTTATACAGCAGAGGAGAATGATGTCATCATCTCACACCTGGTGCAGCACTATCACATGTTGTTCAGCCAAACAGCCCATGATCTGCAGGAGTGGACCGCCCTGTGGAAAGATCTTGTCCACAGGGTAAACGATGCTGGCCTGCATAACCGCAGCTATGAGCAGGTCTGGCATCGATGCACCATGCTACTTTGCCATGCCCATAGGCATGCTGCTGCAGTCAGGGGGAACCAACTTGCAACAGAGGGGGTCATGCCATCCAGTTCCCCTGACACATGTTGAGGAGATCCTTGCCAGCCTTGCTGGCACCTGCCCGCCCGCACACACAACACATGCCAGAGAGTTTAGTGGAGGAGGGTGCTACCCACACAATGGCAGAGGAGCATGCAGGTAAGGCCACAGGGCACATCAGTAGACCACTCTTGCATATCCATCCACATCTGTACAGTTAGATCATGCATATGTGAGATGAAATATATATATAGTCTGTTGCTGCATAGTAGTAATAAACAGATGTGCATAATCTGTAGTAGTGTGGGCTTGTACTGCTGATGTACTATAATGCAGCACCCACCCTGTACCAATGCCACAGCTGTGGCTACTGACATCACATCTCTCACACACACTTATGTAGGTCCCTCTGGTATACCTCCAGGGCAGCAGCCTGTAGCTGGTGAGTATGGTGTTTGTTCAGGTTTCCCACTATATCGGTCATGTTATGGCATGGTATATTCCATGCACACATTTAACACACATACCCATAATGCATGCTGTACATGTTCACCTATTGTTGCTGTTAACTGCACTGCATCACAGTGGTCACCATGATGGTGTATCTGAAGGGTATGTCAGACCATTGCAATATAACTAACATCTTGTCATTGCAAAATGTGTGCACAAAGATGAACATAATGGTGTGACAAATGGCCTACACTAGGGACATGTGTAAAACATCACCCTTATACAGTGCTACAACAGTGTATATACCAGTATTACAATGTAACTGTTACAGATCTACACTACGGCATATCACAACACTGCAGTCCACAAACCTTACAACCTACAATGTGGTCCTAACATGAGCAATGAGTGTGTAATATGGAATTGTATATTAGGACAACAAATATGGGAATACATACCTTCACAAACACTGGAACCATATGTGTGCACTCACTCCAGATAAAATATAGTGGAAGTAGCTGTTGAGGTACTGACAGCATGCATTCTTCATGACAATGCACCTTCCAGCAAGTACATATCCCCAATGTCACACCAAGAAATGGTCTGTTGTCCAAGACGTTTGGCCATCAAATGTGCCCACTCACCTGCAGTAGAGGCAGCCGTGGCTTGCACACATCTTTACATGCCATGGCATGGACCCCATACCCAAGAGGTAGCATCCAGGAGTTGGACATGTAGCCATACCTCACCATTGCATATACCATGTCAAACAGTGCAGACAGTCATGTATGTGGTGAGGATGTATGGTACAGGATTAATGTAGAAAATAAACAGATAGCTAGCCAAGACAGATGATGTCACATGTAGCAAACTGGTCATGCAGGCTGCCTAGTAACATGCCACAACACTGAGGGAGTTGCAGGAATGTCTAGCAAGTACTAGCTGTGCAGTACCCATGTCAGCAATTGCCTGGACTCTGCATACATGTGGCCCATGGGTTAGGGTAATCAGATGGGACAGTTGTACCACAGGAAACATCAGCCAGGCCTCTCTACAGGTAGTGTATGCATAACAGAAAAGGTCCCCAAAAGGCATGCATTGCAATGTGCACTGGTGTACCAAGACCACGTTGGAAACCTACAGACAGTATCAAGTAAGATACATGTGCTGCACAACCAACACCTCACCACACCTCAGGCCCACCATCCCCATCTGTATCTTGCCACAGCTGGTGTACACCTGTATGTTTGACATTCATTAGCTGGGACTAGGCTGGTACACATGGTGTTCAGTGTTTGGGACACTGCAAAATGATACATGTGTAGGCCATAGTTGTCAAGCATCTGCAAAAAGGCTGAGGGTGGGGAGGGGGTGTCATCATGACACAACAGTGCACTGCAGCAGGGATCCAAAGGATGCTATGAATGGCTATATCTGCACACAGTCAGGATCAGGAACTGTGGCAGACATAACCCTGACTCCACAGCAATAGTGACAGCAGTGTGTGAACTCCAAGGGATGTACACATGAGTTGACCTTGCAATCATGCAGAGTTGGGGTCATGTGTAGGGCAGACTGACCAAATACTGGCAAATGCAGATGGTCCATGCTAGTATACCCCTGCCAGGAATAGTGACTGCTGTAGTACACATAACAGTAGGTGCAACAAACCATCGTGATAAGAACCTGCACACATATGCACTCACAAAGTATAGACATCTCAGTCAGCATCTGCACAACTAACACATTTGTTTGACACTGCATTTGATTGTACAGGTCATATGTCACATATCAGGTCTATGTAATGTTAACATATGCAGTGATGTGGTCCCATGGCATATCTAGGAAGAGGGCATCATATCAATAAGGGTGTGTACACTCCCCATAGCCACGGTAAGGTTTGAAGGTTGTCAGTGTAATTGTGTCATATTGGCCTTACATGCACCGCTGATGATGAGAGCTGTAAATCAGACATCAGGCATTCACAAATTACATCTGTCCACATATCATCCCAGGTATGTGTCAGACAAACACATAGGGGCTCTGAGCAGCAGAGCAGACATAACTGACACAGTAATACACATTCAGCAATGGTGTGTACACCTGTGAGGTATGGTGCACAGTACATGCCAGGGTTCCAAACAGATGCACAGCAATACTGTGTACATGGGTGCAGTGTGTTCCATGGGAAGGGGCATCACCTACTAACACAACCCATGCATTACACGCATGTATAATGTTGCTAGCATGGATTGACTATAGCTGAACTTCATGCTGTTGAGTGCCATATGTCATGCATGTTGACAGATGGGTAATGGGAGGTCTGTGTGTAATATCTTCGTACAACCTCACTTGTAAGTGTGTGGGGGTGGGGGTTATTTTGCCTGTAGGTGCAATCTGGTGGGGTGGAGGGGGGTTGATGTAGGTAGGATGTGTGTGTGTATGTGTGTGTGTGTGTTTGTGTGTGTGTCCATGTATGCACATGTTGTGATTGTGTGGTTGTTCACACCTTTTGACTTCTCTTTGAAATCATGCAGTACATGGACATGGACAGACACATGAGACACCAGGAATACTTGTCTGACATGTAATCTCAGGACAGCTGATAGTATAATAAGGTCTGTAGCATGGAACATGCATTGGGAGGGAAACTAAACACCAGGTATACTGTTATAATTGCAATCAGCAGAAAGGTGAAAGAATACCCACGTATGCAGCACTTCAGATACTTTGGGGAATTACTAGACAACACCAGTGAGTGTTTACAAATATTACTGTAGTCCACATACTAAGTTAATAGAGCAACAGATCTTGCATCTACTGAACAATAGTTATATATGACACTCCAGTGTGTGGCATTATTGAGTGACTGTAGTAGCCCCTAACATATGGGGCCCATGCTCAAGATGTCTGGACAAACCCAGGGTGAACACTGGATGACAGCAGTGAGTTTTTGAAAAACAACTCCAATCAAGTCAAAGAGGTAATGGAGTAAAAGGTCATTTTTTGTGATCACTTGTCTAGGCAATTAGAAAAATGATATGTTAATGATTGGTATTAATGACTATAAGTTTCCAAGTCTAATGCAGGATGGGAAACTTAAGAGAATAAACTTGGGACAGTCTGTAAACTCAGGGACAGGTAAGTATTATGGTGGAATGTCAGCGTGTGTGTGTGTGTGTGTGTGTGTGTGTGTGTGTGTGTGTGTGTGTGTGTGTGTGTGTGTGTGTGTGTGTGTATGTGTGTGGTCATAAAGTGCGTTTCTTGTTTTCCCCTCATAGGTGGCAAGGTGGGTCAGGGTCCCTCCTGCAGGCAATCTGATATTGGTGTCCATACAGACACTGAAAATGATGATAGGTGTGTTGAGCACAGGTGGGATTGTCAGAGGCCGAAACTGCACCATTGTTTGACATCCCCCTGTTATCCACCCCATCACCGCACACAATCACAGTGCCTATAGATTACCCCATTACCAGTGGACATAGCAGAGGGACAATTGTCAGTTGGGGGCAGTGCATAGGACAGTGTGGTATCTATGGTACATGTGTCTGGACACAGTAACTTTAGCTGGATGTCCAGAAGGGTGCCAAATACACAGAAGTACAGGGGTGCTCATTGGAGGGCTGCTTGTCATCATGCCCCTGGCAGAAGTGCCACATCTGGTACCACCAGATGCATGTTTCAGGCTGTCATGGAGGTGCAGGCACATATGGAATGGTACACCAGACAGGGTTTGAGGCTGCAGAGGGCTACTCTTTCAGCTGTAACTGACAACATCCATGATCTTGCAGGTACCCTCCATTATTATACAGAGGTCATGGATAGATGGTGGGGTGAGATGGTGGGGCTCATCAACCGTGGATTGTCCATGCTCTAGCATGTGGTGGGAGTGGTGCGATGGCCACATGGACATAGGCCAGCAACACCAACAGCTGTAGGTCAACGTGGACATGCAAGGACACCAAACCTCTTCCATAGTGGCAGTACCAGCCCCAGCACTGCAGGGAGGGCACTGTCCACACCACACCACAGCAGGCCATGTGCACGTGGCCCTGGCCAGTTCCGGGAGGGAGCTGGTTCTGGCGGACATATATCATCATCAGGGGAGAGTACCATATCATGGCTCATACCTGAACGTGCCTGTGGAACCCCTGGCAGGCACAGTTCTCGTGTCCATGGTCGGAGCCGGTGAACTGCACACCCTGCCATGTATGGTCTGCAGCTGTCCAACAAACACCTGTATAGGGCAGCCACATGGCAGAACTGTGTGCATGCATACTCACACACAATACAAACACAGCTAGGGCAAACCCATACCTACACACACCACATCACCACAGCCATAGCAATAATTAAAGCCCCTCACTCACACACATGGTGTCAAACATATGTCTCAGCCTAGGTCTCTGGCAAACTAACAACACACCCTGTGCATATGGTGATACCTGTGCCACATTCCTGTCATCCATAACATTGATGTAGGGACAGGCCAATATGGTTCTGATGCACATGGTGACTGTACTACAGTGTACCAATGTACTGCTGTGTAACATGTTGTCAGCAGTAAAGTTTAATGCTTACATGTCAGGAAGTGTAGCTGTCCAGCCATGATGCATTTTAGTTGTTATTAACACTGAGTGATTGTGGTCTCCATAATGTTATCTGTTTGTGTTGTAGGTGTCCATGTGTCATCATGAGGATGGTCTGCTGTGATATCTCACAAGGGGTATGGCACTGTGGTGACACCTTGGCTGTGCCATATCCTCGGTATGGGTGAACACATGTCACAGGTCTGTATAACAGTTACTGCCTGTGCCACATGGCTGATAGGTCTGAGGGTGGTGTATACAGGTGAGTGCATGGTGGCTGCTGTTAGCAGCTCTTCTACAGTAGACAATGGTAGTTGTACTGGGTGGTACACACCACATGTTTGTGAATAACACACACAGAGGCTTTGGTGTTAATGCACTACACAGAGAATACTGCACATATGGATGTATGTACCTGTGCAAGGAACCCATTGTAGCCTATGTAATTCCACCAAGCCAGAGTACGCACATCACATACTGGAATAAGCAGTCTGCTAGTTTAATGTCACTGCCGATGGTACCGGCAGGGTATATGTTCCCTTCCGCAATGTAGTGCAATCCTCAACTTGGTAATCATATGTGTGCTGGTGTGGGTGGCACACCCCTACCCTTTGGAGGTTGAGAGGTGCTGTAGAACCACAGATAGTGTGATAGACAACTACCTAACCTGTTAACATGAACTGTACAGTATTACGGCCAGCTACTCGGGGGGATACACTCAACAGTAACTGCAGTGATGTTGGCTGTGTCCACAACAGCCACACCCAGCTATATATACCAACCCCAGTATCGCTGCACACCTATATAGTGGGGAAGAGGCCCTTTACACATCTAACACTAGTTGTGATGGAATGCATGTCCACAGGATGATACCTGTGAAATGTTAGCATATGTCAGGCAGTTCTTGGACAGATGACCTCCTGGGACATGTATATTCAGCAAAATGAAGTAGAACACTGGGACTAGACCCTTACCTAGGTATGTAATGCTACTGATGTGTGTGGCTTTAATTGCAGACACCACACAACTTTTAGGATGAGGTGTGTTCAGGTTACATGTTACAGGCAGAACATCCCCAGGCATGTACAGTATGGTAATGGGGGATGCAATGGTTGTTTATGGACAATACATAGTGTGACATACCATCATATACATATCGACAAACACATAAACGTCAGACACACATCTGAGAGACCTAGGCCTAACAGTGCTAATTACCTTGTCAGTGTGTCTGTTGTGTTACAGGTAGGTTGCACATAGCACATGCCTAACTGGGCTGGATAGTGTTATCAGTTACCTGTATGGTTGATGGTGACAGTGGTCACCATACAGTGGTACATGGGACATGTACCAGGGTACTAGGGT